>NC_137959.1:46263643-46389776 GCF_963924665.1 Micromys minutus
GCTGAGCGCTGCAGCAACCCGCTTCCTCGCAAACATCCATCTCTGCATGCTCTTGGGCTCAAGGATCCTCTCTGACTAACCTGGAAACTGAAATCTATTTTAAGCTCTGATAGATCACATTCCTCGGCTCAACAAGCCATCGACTTTGTCCCTCTCCCCTTTCCCCATGTTTATCTCGGGGAGCAGGTGCCACAGAGGGAATTCTAAAGCAGATCTAAATTTGAGAGGACCACCCATAAAGTAGGAAAACAACACTGGCCACAAAGACCAGCACACAGCCCTAATGCCTTTGCCTAAGGAGCCTCTGAGTGATTCTCCGGAACAGGGGCAAACTCAGTGGCACTGTCAGGAAGCAGGATATGAACCTAATGCCGGTGACAGGCAATCCTGGTCTTCATGCTGGGAATGCACAATAGATAGAGGGCTTTGCTTCCAAACACCTTGATTTATAGGTTACTGAGAAATAAACTACTGGTTAAACCACTTTGTTGTTTTTAACTTTCTCAACACCAGATCTAAGCTAAGCCTAACCCAGAACAATGTCCCTATTTTGCCCCAAGCCCTCAGTTTGCTGAGTTCTCCTCTGTAGAAGTCGCCCTTAAGTGCTGCAAGATCAACACAGGATCACAAAGGCTGACAAACCAGAGCACCAGGCTGGTCTAGTCATAAGAGCCGAGAGCAGCTGTCTAGGGCAAGAGGCCCCGTAAAGCACGCTGGGAAATGAAGGGTGGTACAGGACAATTTGGAGTACCATTAGCCACAGCCAAATGGCTGGGCTTTAAAATACCCACTTAGAACCTTGCATGGTGATGGTAAACCTCCAATCAAGCTGCCACTTTGCCCATCCAGACTGCAGCCTGGCAAGGTTGTAGACCACTCCCTCCTCCAGGGATGGGCCAACCTTTCCCATTGCCAGCTCCCTGCAGCTAGGTTTCCATAGACCCTGGAGCCTGCCTCCTGCACACCTGCAACCTTGATGAACAATAACTATAGTGCCATGTGCACTGCCCAAAGTGTGTGTGTGAGGGGGTGGAGAGGGAGACAGAGGGAGACAGAGAGATATTATGCAAAGGGCACCACTCTGGTTGTGTGCACTTCACAGAACAGAATATGGTGTGACATCTGCCTGCCAGGAAGCCATGGAGCCTAAACAGCAGCGCTGAGGAGCAAATGGGAACGCAGCTTCTACCTCTCAGAAAGCAGAAGCTGAATTCGACTCTGCAGAAGCCAATAGCCGAGGACCCAGAGTGTCTGTGCTCAACCCCAGTCACCTCCAGATAATGTGACCCTGGTCTACAAACCTTGAAAGTAACTCCGGACTAACACTCCCTAACGCAGTGGAATCACCCTTCGCTCCTTCCGGTGCTCAGCGAGAGATAGACTGGCACCACAGGAAGTTTGTCAGGAAAACAGAGCGCAGCGAAGATGCTGGGGTGCCCTCGCACTGGGCTCTCTATGTGCTTCAGATATGATCGGCCTGACCCCTGACGCCTAGGTCCTGAAATGACCCAGCTTCAGCCATGCCAGGCGTCTGGATCCCCTCCCACCAGGAAAGCCATACTTTACAGACCCCACAGGTGTGACATTGCCAAACAACGGATAGCCTCTGGCAAAGAAGTGCTGGCTTAGTCTCCACCCACGAGAAACCTGGAACCACCACCCTGTGCAGTGGGACTGTCTCTGTTTAATCCCTGCTCCCCAACCCCACTGTTTCCAGAAACACACAGGTGCGGGTCGGGTGTGTCTAGAACCAGTCTGGCCCGTGCTCCAGCCTTCAGACCGCGCCCTGTGTCCCTGCATCCCAGTGTCCCCGGTCGATCCTCACCACCGGTGTCCTCGAAGCGCGGAGGCGGGCGATCCCTCAGAACGGCGCTCCAGCCCCCACCGGTCTCGTCCTCCTCCAGTTCCAAGGGATCCGCGGCGTGGGGTGGCGGGGCGGTCGCCGGAGGCGCGGGGCGCTCACGCTCATCGTCCGAGGAGGCGGCCGAGGAGGAGCGCGAGGCTGCGGAGGTGCTGTAGAAAGGGTTCCCGCCGCTGTCCGGGCCCGACTCGCCGAACACGTCGTCCGAGATGTGCAGGCTCTCGTAGCGTGCACGGGCTGCCTCCAGCAGCGCCGGAGCCCTCTTCCGCGCGCCCCCGCCGCCCTCGGCCATGGCCCCGGCCGCCGCCCGCGCGCCCACACCCCACAGCGCCTCCCAGCCGCACACGCCGGGCCCGGGACCCCCGCCGCGACCCGCGGCTCCCCACCAGCGCAGCCCGCAGCACAGCGCGCGCCGCCCCGTGCCCGGCCGGCCCGCCGTCTTGGCCTCTCGGGCCGCGCGCCCGGAATGCGCCTTGGAGCTCGGGCGCCGCTGGCTGCGGCCGCGGCGGGAAGAGACTCAGCCGCTGTCCGGAGCCGCCGCCGCCCCCACCCGCTGCGTCTCCACCGCGCCCGGCCCCGTCGCGTCCCCGCGCACCCTCCCCGCGGCAACCGCGTTGCGCCGCCGACCTTCCCAGGCGCGAGCCGTGGACCGGGCCCGCCTCCAGCACCTCCAGCCGCTGGCCAATGGAGAGCGCGGGCCTCACGGGGGCGGGATTAACTGGTCGCCCCGCCCCCCTTGGGGCGGGGCGCGAGGACACTCAGTCTGGGAGAGCACTGCCCATAGGCTCTTAGCGGCTCGCGGGCGTGGGGAGGGAGGCGGGTTCAGTGCTCTGTGCTCTCTGGCCCGCCCCTTGCGCAGCCGCGCCCGGCGCCAGGGAGCTGTCCGCCCAGCGGTTCTGAAATTCACGCTGCGGACACGCTCCAGGTGGGCGGCCCGCCAAGGCTGTGCACGTTCCAATGAATTTCAGGCTACCCTCCTCGCCTCCCCGAACCTTGCTCTGTTGGGAAGCTGGGTCAGACACTAAACCAGTCTCTCCTCCAGCAACTGTCATGTCAGGACCGCAACACTGGACTGAGGTGGCTCGTCATTTCCCAGTCCTTGACGCTGACACCTTCTGAACTCAAAATTGCTTCCAGGGAAACTATCACCACCTGCGCTCTGATATCGCTTGCTCAGGCCTAGGACACGCACATCTGGAAGAGGGTTATTTGATCAGGAAACAAACAGCTGGTCGCCAGGACTTCAGCTCTCTAACAAAGGGGAAGAGTCAATCTCTTCTCTTCTGGGGCAAATCATGAAGCTGGCCGGCCGGCCTCCCCTTATCAGAATGTTTTCTTCCCCTCCTCTTCCCAAACATAATGCAATAAGTCACATTAATGGTAATTGGGTCATAAAGTCACTTTCACTTCGACAAAAAATAAATCCACGTAGATGAAGGGCTCGAAACCCCTATTGAGTGTAGTAAAATGATAATTACACCAACGGAAGATGGGTTTCTATTTCAAAGAATAAGGGTGCTGGGATTTATCTGCCACCCACCTGCTGAGCTTTTCACTCCTGTCTTCCTGTGCCCAGACCCTGTGACCTCCAAACGAGGTCTCTGCACAGGCTTGGATCCATGATAATCACAAGCAGCCAGACTAGAAAGAGAAAGGGACTTGCAAATCCCCCTCCTCTGTGTGCATTTAGCTGATAAGCAAGAAAGTATTTGCAACGTGTTGCAACACTCTTGGAGAAGCATGCCAAAGAAAAGCGGATTTCTATCCTTCCCATGGGCAGCAGCAAACTGCCAAAGGTTGTGGGTACCTATAAACAGACTTGATCAGAAAAAGGATGAAAAAGGGCAGTTAAAAGCTGGGTGTGGTTCTGACCAATTTGCCAGCTTGGGAGCACGGGGCAGAATAGTAGCAGTTAAAGTAGAGACAGTCATTCATTGGCCCTGATATGGTGCTCAGACCACGGAAATACAGGGCCTTTGTGCTTTCTGGACTCTTCCAGTAGCTCACGTGGGCAGCAACAGAAGGAAGAGGATTATAGGATCAGGCCTGGGGATTTAGTTCAGCTAGCAAAATGTTACTAAGCATTCAAGAACCCCCTTGGCTTGATCTCTAGGAATGCACAAACCAGCTGTGGTGGTACAGGCTTGTGATCCGGAGCACTTGGGAGGTGGGAGCAATCAAGTCAGAAGTTCAAGGTCACCATCAGAGACTTAATAAGATAGCAAGTTCAGGCCAGCCCGGCAGGGCAGACACTACCTCCAAAGGGAAAAATAAAGAAGAGGAAGCAGATAAAGAGAAGGGAAAGACCCGGGAACAAAATTATCAAATAGAAAGTAGAAAAAAAGGAGCATGTGTAGGTGGTGGGGGCTGGGGAGATGGTTCCGTGGTTAAGAGCACAGGCTACTCTTGCAGAGAACTAGGTTTCATGGCCAGCACCCATACGGTGGCCCAGGTGGCCCAGAACTCTCATAGCTCCCGGTGTAGAGAATTTGATGTCCTTGTCTAGCCTCTCAGTGTAACAGGCGTGCACATAGTGCACATACAGACACACGTGCAGACAAAAGACTCACACCTAAGATGCAAATACATACATCTTTTAAAAATTAAACACTGTCGTCATTTCAATTGTGTCTGAGCCTTCTTTTTAATCTTTATATTATTGACTGATTCATTCATTCGTTCATTCATTCATTCATTCATTCATTCATTCATTGTGTTGCTTGGAATTGAACCAGGAGCCTTGCATACCTGGGCTCCTGTGCTGTATTCTGAGCCCCTGAGCCTCCTTTTACTGCCTTAGGTTGTCTTGTTTTGTTTTCCTATGAACATGATAAGATAGTCTGACAGGAGCAATTTAAGGGAGAACAGGTTTATTCTGGCTCACAGCTTAAGGGTATATATAGCACATGATACATGCCACCATGCCCAGCTTTTTATACAGGTTCTGGGGAGCAAGCTAAAGTCTTCAGACTTGTAAATCAAGCACTTGAGCAGCCACAGTTCCATTCAACTTGTAGAGTGCTAAGCTACTAGGAGCTGAGGAAGTCTGTCTCAGAACTACACCCTTTTTGGACCAGCATTTAAAAGCCAACCAACACTACACCCTCCAACCCCCCCAGCCCCCCACCCCCACTCCCAGACTTGGGAGATTAGAATTCACACCAGTGAGGTTGGAAAGCAAGAATCCAGGGAAGGACATGAAGAAGAAGGCAGGAAAGTGGCTTCTCATCCTGAGGATTTTCTCTCCTTGAGTTGTTTAGATAATTTGCATTTCCCATGTGGCAATCTAGGGCAGTGGATCCCTGCTGAGAAGCACAAATAACTCTGATTAGTGTTTCAACCTGCCTTTCTTTTCCTGGGGTTTGAAATGATTTTTTTCTTCAAGTGAACATTATGGAATGTTTAGAGTGGGAAAATATTGCAAGTTAGGTTTTTATATTCTTAGATAACAGGGAAATTTAAAGGATCTGTGCTGATATCAAGATTCTTCCCACAAACTGGTTTTGTTTTGTAGATAGGCTTGACTATGTTGTCCTCCGTGGATTTTAGGGGCACTTCACCCACTCTTTCCTCCTCATTCTCCTCCTAAACTGTGGTCTCCCTGTGTAGCCCATGCTGGCTTTGAACTCCTAGTAATCCTCCTGCAGCAGAAAAACAGTGTGAAGAATAAGGTCCAGAAGGCAGTGCACAAAGCTCACAAAATTAGCAGTTGAGAGAACACACGTTAGAAGAGAGAAGAGAGAGCTACAGAAGCTGTGTATCTTGGTAGGAGCTGTGGCCCAGGCACAGAGGCGCATGGCCGCTGGATGCAGTCCTTGCCTCATTGTCCTAGCAACGGTGGGTAAAGATTTAAGCATCAAATTGGGCATCTGATACAGGAAGCTGTTCCTAGAATGACTGGAGGGCTGGAGAGACAGCTCAGCAGTTAAGAACACTTTCAGCTCTTCCAGAGGACATACAGGAGTTCAGTTCTCTGGTGTAGTGGCTCATAACTGCAAGTAGCTCCAGCTCTATGGGATCAAACACATTTCTTTGGACTCTACAGATAAATGTATACTTGAGTTCATGTGCACACACACGCAAACACACACATAAATAACAATTGAAAAAAATAAATCTTTAGATTTATACAGTGGACCATACTTGCATCATCATCATCATTATTATATTCTATATTACCATGATTTATATTTCAATATTATAATTTTATACAATATAATATAATTACAATATCATCATTTGGCATAGCTAACACTCACTGTGACGTGTACCCTCATGGAAGAAAAATTTAAAAAAATAGAAACACTCAAATAGGGATTTTTATAATGTTTAGTTCAATTTCTGCCCATTTCCCATCATCCTCCCCGGTAACATTTTATAAATATTAATGTTGGGGTCACAAGCTGTGACCTTGGTGTCATCTGTCAGCCACCCCACTCCCCAAAATTCTACTGATTGGATGTAACCCCTGTCATTCTCCTGGGGATTACACAGAGTGGCGAGAACTCTGTGAAGGCTCCAGCAGGAGCCGGGCGTGACATGTCTACATCGGAACCTGCTGTTGCCCGCTGAAGCCCTTCCCAGTGCTTCCCACAGAAATGCACGACCTGTGGGACCTTTACTTCTTTTCATTTTAAGACTCTTTCTACAGACACTGTTCTTGGCCCAAGAAGGCAAACCAAGATTTCCCCAACCAAGACTTCTGCCAGTACCGGAACTCTACCCTCCTTCCTTCGCTACCTGGCCAGATGCCCGGTCTTGTCTGCTTGACCAAACCTGGAAGCCACAAACTGGTATGTTTCTGTGCACAAGAAACTTTGATTACAGCATGTAAAAGGTAGGGATGCCATGGGGGCTGGGAAAATGTTACAGTGACATCACAGAGTTGGGGAAAATGCCATGCGTTCTTAATTATCACATGTTCCATGTTACCAGGATAGAAGGCACATCAGTATTTTAGATAATTGCTATGTTTTATATGCACATATGTAAATCCTATGCAAATATATGTAAATATAGCTGTAAAGACAGATGTGCAGAAATAGTATATTAAGACATTTAACAAACATTTTTAATGCTTATTGTAAGACCCAACTCTACCTCCCCGAATCTCGAAGAGGGACAATGTGTAGGGTTCCTAAATGTCTGGCAGTACCAGCGTGGGCCCCATGCTGCTTGGGAGGCCTGAAGGGCACAGAATGCCCAGAGGACAGTATTTCACTGCAACAGAGACAGGACCATTTCTCAGCAGCATAGCAGCTGCCTTGCTCCAGAGTTGCAGTGTGCAAAGTCTCTCCTTTGGAGAAAAATGCCTCACCAGGCCCCTGACCTCCTTCCTCACCAGGCCCCTGACCTCCTCCTCACCAGGCCCCTGACCTCCTTCCTCACCAGGCCCCTGACCTCCTTCCTCACCAGGCCCCTGACCTCCTCCTCACCAGGCCCCTGACCTCCTCCTCACCAGGCCCCTGACCTCCTCCTCACCAGGCCCCTGACCTCCTCCTCACCAGGCCCCTGACCTCCTTCCTCACCAGGCCCCTGACCTCCTCCTCACCAGGCCCCTGACCTCCTCCTCACCAGGCCCCTGACCTCCTCCTCACCAGGCCCCTGACCTCCTTCCTCACCAGGCCCCTGACCTCCTCCTCACCAGGCCCCTGACCTCCTCCTCACCAGGCCCCTGATCTCCTTCCTCACCAGGCCCCTGACCTCCTTCCTCACCAGGCCCCTGACCTCCTCCTCACCAGGCCCCTGACCTCCTCCTCACCAGGCCCCTGCCATTCCCAAGCTGAAGTCTTACTGACTCCAACTTGAAGCAGAAGCACATGATAAGTAGTAAACTGCCCATCTTTAGAATCAACAAATTAAATTTTCAAAATATTAACATCATGTTTTCTTAAGGGCATCCACCTTGGTTGTGAAACCTTGTGTTCGGTGGGATATTGACAGGTAGGTGGGATGAGTCCTTTTCAAGTGTCGAGGCAGCTCCCTGACGGACCCCGTCACCTCACTGCATAAAACGTGGTCTCAGCATGTTCCTCAGATGTCATGTGCTGGGAACCCAGCCGCCAGTGCAAGGGTTAGATTTCTGGTGAGGTTATAAAAATGGGGCTGTCAGCTGGGGAGGGCAAAGAGGCATGAACAGTGGAATTCTTGATTTCCAACTGTTTTAGAGGCTTCAAACTACTCCAGGGGGAGGGATCTCCTGGATTCCCCATTATGCTCCCTGTCTTCCCATCCTGACTCAGAACCAGCTTCACTCTGGGCAACCCACAGTGGTCCAGGGCTACCCTCGGAGGGGCCAGGAGCGCGGGTGTTGGTCTGCTGCTCTTGTTTGGCAGTTGTGAGCCGTTTAGCTCTGTGCTTGTGTTGTTTGATGAGGCTGATGGTTCAGTGGTGAGGGAGGTATGTGTGCATGACAAAGGGAGATCCCAGCCTTCCCCTTTCCAAAACAGAACAGAAAATTAGCTCGCACACTGGGAATTCAAGGTCGAGGTGAGAGAGTCTGGCTCCTCCTCAGCCTTGCTGACGTCATCCCGGTCCTCCTGTGCATCCTTCTGTGAACCCCGAGTTCTGATCTCCGTTTCTACCAGATCAGATCAGATCAGGATGCACCCTACTGCCTGTGATGGTTATTCTGGCTGTCAACTTGACTACAGATGGAATGAACTATCCCTACCCCCCAAGGGGGCACATGTGAGACATTTTTGCTTAATTTGAAGAAGATTCACTTCTAATCTGGATACTTGAGGTGGGAAGATGCAACTTTAATCCAAATCTTTTGAGGTGGAAATATCCTCCTCTAACCTGGGCCACACCTTCTGGTAGAAGCCGATATAAGGATGTGGAAGAAGGAAAATGTTGCTCTTTGCTTGCTTGCTTTAGCCTTGCTAGCAAGTCTGCTCCTTCGCTGGCATTAGGGGCTACTTTTTGGGGTTCCGGTTATTCTGAAGACAAGCTGAGACAGCTAGCCTCGTGGGCTGGAATCCTTGCACCTTCCATTCATAGACAGCCATTGTTGGACTAGCTGGACCAGTCATTCTAATAAACCCATTATATATCCGTGTGTGTGTGTGTGTGTGTGTGTGTGTGTGTGTTCCTATATTAATTGCTCTTCCTCTCCCCATCTTTTAAGAGACAATTTCTCTAGGAAGCCAGGATGGACTCAAAAAAATCCCTATATAGCTAAGGGTGGCCTTGAACTTCTGACCCTCTTGCTTCTGCTTTTTGGTTGCTGGGACTACAGGTGTGTAGCACTACATTCAGTCTATAGAGTGCTATGGATTGAACCCAGGGCATCATGTATACTAGACATGCATCCTAGCAAAACTTCAGGTCCCTTTTGCCTAATGACGTCTGTGACATCTCTGTCTCCGAATGTTTTCTGCAGTATCAAAAGTTCTCTGAGTTCAGCACATGGATTGTGGGACAAACAGTTACGATTCAGGTACTTAAAACAGGCAAATTGCACTTGAAACTAATATGTCTCTTTAAAAGAACTAACAACTACATTATTTTGTTCTCCTCAGCTTGTGCTAATCTGTATCTATAACTTCCTGGTGGGAGCCACTGAAGAAGAAAACGTGCTCTCCTATAACTGTCCACATCCACAATCAAAACAAACCAACGGCCCATAATTTGGGATCTGACCACCTTATGTTCCGTGACAGAAAACACCTTCCTGGGGCTTTTCCTTTGTTCTAGTACAAAATTAACGGGGAGAGGAACTGAACATTTGGGCATCTCCATGGAGTTTGTTTTTAATCCTACCCGGTGCAGCAGTCCAAACCTAATTAGCTGCTGGCTACACAGAGCAGGGATGAGGTTAATTACATGTCACTAGCCGCAGTGGGTCCCTTTCATTATTACTAGTGTTACTGTTATTTTTACACAGATGAGACATTCTTCATTCAGAACCCGAAACTCATCAGATGAAAGAGATCTGTTGGGTATCTTCTGTGCCCGAGCACTTTTAATTGGTTAAAGGAAAACCCGACAACAACAGTAATAACCATCTGCTTGCTTCTCTGAAGAGCCCGTCTCTCTGTTCTGTCTCCACTGGGAACCTTTCTCTAGGAAGAATCCAGAATGTTTATCCCCCAGTGTTGCCGTCATTCCTGACGGAGCCACAGCTCTGTGATGCAGCCTGCATCAGCTGAAGTTATCGGGCAACACCATGTTCTTAGCTTTAATGCAGGAATTGGATGAGTCAGTGCAAGGTAAGAGTTGGAATTTATGAAACAATCTGAATACAGATTCACAGCACGAGGGTCAAGAAAAAGTGAGGTGCTTGGGGACACACTGAAGAAGTGTGTGCATGCACACGCAGATTCTTTATAACACTGTTTTTATTTTTATGTTATTGTATGTGTATAGGAGTTCTGCCTGCCCTGTATGTCTGCACACCACATGCAGACCTAGCACTCTTGGAAGCCAGAAGAGGGTATCAGGTCTCCTGGAACTATTGTCACAGATAGTTTTAAGCAGCTGAGTGGGTGTTGCAAATCAAACCAGGGTCCTCTGGAAGAGCAACGGGTATTCTTAACTGCTGAGCTATCTCTCTAGCTCCATATGCAAATTCAATATAAATTTAAGTTCTTGTTGTTGTGTTGGGGCCTTACAAGTCCTGGCTAGTGTAGGGGTCACTATATGTGTCCCAAAGTGGCATCTAACCCCACTCATTCTTGCCTTAGCCTCCTGTGTGCTGAGATTATGGTTTAAGCCAATATGCATGCTTTCTGTCTTATTGGAGACAGGATCTCACTGTAACCCTAAATAGCCCAAGACTAACTGTGTAGACCAGGCTGGCCTCAAACTCAGAGATCTACCTGCCTCTGCCTACTGAGTGCTGGGATTAAAGACGTGAGCCCCCACATCCGGCTGAGATGTATTTTATTCTCAGTGTATGAGTGTCTGTGTGTGAGTGCACATGTGCACGTGTGAGTGAAGGTGTCTGTGGTAAACAAAAGGAGATGCTGGATTTCTTGGATCTGGAATTACAGGGGCTGTGAGCCACTCCATGTAGGTGCCTAGAACCAAACTTGGATTTTCTGCAAGCTCATCCCTCTTAACTGATGAGTCATCTCTCCAGCCCCCAGCCCAGACTTTGTTTAAGATTCTAAAGTTCCACTAGGATATACTTGCTTTTAAGAACCCAGCTTAGCTGTTCTGCTGAATTTATATAATACATTAACTAAAATTAATGTCACCAGGGAAACATGGCAGCACAGAGACTCAATGTCCATAGTGTTTTTGAAAGTATCCGGAGATCTAGAAATGTGGGAAAAAATATGAAGAGGCAGCATTTCTAATGTGCTTACCACATTGACGTCTTTACCTTGGTGCCAAATTCCCAAAGTAGGAAATATGCACAAAGAGGTAAGCTAGTCGGCTCTTCCCAACTTGATGTAATGATGTAACCCAGTATTGCCTGGAAAGGAGCAACCTCAGCTAAGGAATCACTTTGACCAGATGATTTCTGGCCATGTCTGTGTAGTATTTTGTTGATTGTTAATGGATGTAGGAGGCCTTGGCACACAGCATCATCCTTAGGCACGTGGGCCTGAGTTGTATAAAAAACATAGCTGATGGTGAGCCAGGGAGCAAGCCAGTCAGCCACATTTCTCCATGGTCTCTGTCTCAGTTCCTATCTCCAAGTTCCTGCCTTGGCTTCCCTGGATAATAGGAAATAAACCCTTTTACTCCCAAGTTGCTTTTGGTCAAGGTCATGACCAAAGAGGTCATGAAAACCCAGCTAAACCCCAAAGCCCATCGTCAACCCAAGTGTGATTCAAAAATTAATTTGTAGTTGTTTTTAAGATGTGTGATGGTTAATCTTCACTATTAACTACACTGGTTTAGAATCGCTGTGGAAACACACCTCTGTGGGTGTCTGGGTGTGTTTCCAGAGAGGTTTGTCTGAGATGAGAAGACTCACTGTGAATGTAGGCAGCAGCATCACTTCAGCTGGGGTGGGGGTGGGGGAGTAAACTGAACACAGGCTTTCAACTCTGTCCATCTGGATACAATGGATACAATGTAACCAGCCACCTGCTGCTCCTGCTGCTGTGGTTTCCCCCATGATGGACTGTAGCTCTTCAAACCAGGAGCCAAAAAACAAAATCCTTCCTTAAGTTACTTTTTATCTAGCATTTGGTCATAGCAACTAGAAACATAGTAACTAATACTCAGGGTCTGTGCTCATAGCCCAGGCTGACCTTAAACTCATGCAGAGCCTCTTGCTTCTGCCTCACCAGGGTTGGGATTACAGGCATGATTTACCACTCCCACATCCAAAAGTTACCTTGAAAATAAAGGTACTTATATCTGTTACGGAGGTATGATCTTTCAAAGACAGGATTATCACAGCTTGACACGGAGCCTGCTCACAATGATCTAGATGCTGTGTGTTTGAGGATTACTGAGCACACAGACTTACAAAGCATCCAGACTTGGAGTGGAGTCTGGATGACATGGATGGGTCAGCCAGGCTGGGAGTGGAGCCTCGATGACATGGATGGTTCTGCAAGTACACATCAGGACACCTATGATAATGGCTTTCAGAAGCCATTTGTCTACCTTACTGGGGTGTATTTAACCCTGCCAACATAGCTTCTCAGAGTTAAAATGCAATTTAAAAGCTTGAGACCCACTACACAACTGGAAGTCAGGATGTCTGTGGGTAGAAAGTGATAAAATGTCAACGCTGACATGTGTGATTTCTCTGCAGTCAGTGACTCCAAGCGACAGGACAACCTGTTTATAACTACTGTAGTTAAAATGCAAGCTTTCCATAACATCGTGTTCAGAGACTTCATTCTCAGACACAGCAGACCAACTGGACTTTGGTCACTACTACCACCTAGAAGGATTGTCTAGCCTCTAGTACTGCGTGGAAGAAGTAAGTGGTCTCGTGACTGTCTTCGGACTCAGATGAGCCTGTGTCTGTCCTACCAGCTCCTATGGGGACGTTCCCAGGAGAGAAGGGACTTCCTCATTTTCTCAGCCTGGAAACCTCTTGCTTAACCCCTGGGTAGTGTTTTTCCTATGGCCTTGTTGGTTCACAGGAACAGTAACAGAAGACACTGTCTGTAGTTAGCAAGAGGAGTCATAAATCATTTAATGTCAGGACACACAGGGATCACCCTGAGAAGTGTCCTGTGAGAATTTCATTCACTATGTGATCTATAAGCCTAGAAGATAAGGCCAAAGGTTCACCTTGCCACACAGTGTCTGTATGATACAACCAATGAAGGACCCATAAACCCACATGCCCAGAAACAGTGTGGGGTTACACTTGAGAGTCAAGATTGGCTTGGGCGTGGTCAGTGAGTGGAGTGTTCGGCTTGAGTATTTGGGGCTCTAGGTTCCATCCCCAGGACCACACAAAACAGGAATAACAGTGCACACCTGTAATCCCAGCACTCGGGAGCTAGGGACAGAAGGACCAGGAGGTCACTGTCACTTTTGGTTAAGTGACTTTGAGACATTGTGTGCCAAGGTTTGGTACAGACTGAATCTGGGATGTCCCTTCAGGATGGTCCCCGCCTCCAGGGTTAGGAAGGCGTGATTACATCACGAGGGCTCTGCCTTCACAGAAGGACCCACTGACAGCTTTGAGTCCTGACTAGATGGTCGGGAGGTGGTGGAATTATAGAAGCTGAGGCCTCGCTGGAAGAAGTAGGTCACTGGGTGTGGGGGTGTGGCTTTGGGGTCTTCTTTTTATCCTGACTCCTCCCCTTTCCTGTTCACCAAAATCTGAGGTTCTCCACTCCACAATGAACAAGATCAATCTGGCCTCCTTCAGTCCTCCTGAACTTGCGTTTTATCTGTAAGAATGCACCCTTGGATATGGGAGGAAAGCACAGATGCTAGGAGACCACTTTTCTCATTGCTGTGACCAAACGCCCGATAACACGCAGCTTAAAGGAGGGCAGGTGTATTTTGGCTCACATTTGGGGCAATGTGGTCTAGTACAGTATAAAGTATGGTGCCCGGAACATGAAGCCAGCTGATCACACTACATCCCCAGTAGAGAAACAGACATCAGGGAGGAAGTTGGACCTAGCAACCAAGTGTCAGGGTCTGCCCACGGTGACCCACTTCCTCCAGTGAGACTTGTAAAGGTTTACCAATCTCCCACAAACAGGAGACATTTTACAAAGTATAGCAATTATTCCATCTCCTATGTGTGCAGGATGGATCACCATGGTAGGTTGGCAGACACCAGGGAGCCAAGGTGCTGCCTGTAATGTTCTGGCTACAGTATTGCTGGTCGTTTGAGTTTTTCAGCTTTATGATCTACCACACAGGACCATTTTGCACACGCTGTCCATTGCTGACTGAGATGTGCTCACAAGTACAGGGTAACTCACAAGAACATTTATCCTCCAGGGAGTCTTTGTCCAGAACCCCTGAGCTGGTGCCAGCAAAGGGGGGCTCCGGAGCAGAGCGGAGCAGCAGGCAGGCTCAGAGTTTAAAAGGATGCACTCCACGCCCAGGGCTCAGCACACCACAGGGCAGCCAGTGATGATTTTGATTTATCCCAGGTCCCCTACCTCACTGCCTATGGATTGGGTTCTCAGGGGTGGGGACTTAGAACTCTGAGATCGGGCTCTGCCTCAGCCACTGTGATTCCATAGGAGACAGACGCCTGTTCTCACAGCCTGAGCCAACTCTGACATCCTAACCTGCCTGTGTCCCAGTGTCCCCGGAGGGAAGAATGAAGAGAGACACAGCATGGCACCAGCAATCACGGCTCCGGAGCAAGCCCAGCTGCCTGGAGTGACGGGAATCATTGTCCAGGTCCATAATGCAAAAATCAAGAAGTAATGAGTCTCATCGCCTGAGATAATAAAATGACAGCACCAGCCACATCTGTAACCTTTAGCAGACATTTACTTTGAGAATCAAAACGATGGTTTCAAAGGGTTTTGTCAATGAGCGGCTCCCATAAGCCCCTGCATCTCACCCCCATGAAAGAAAAGGCAGATCTGAGGTTCAGGGAACAGTCTTCAGAACTGACGGGTTAACTTTGCCATTATCGAAAGTGATTCGGCTTGACCCAGTTTTGCTTCGCTTCAAGGTCAGAGGCACTGTAGTCTCCTGGAGTGACATTCTCTGCACCTACAGATCAGACATTTGCTCGGAGAGCCTCAACCTGAGAAGGGGCAAAGAAAGCCCGGAGAGCTGTCTTTTATTTTTAATTGCAGGACAAGATGGTGACCTTAGGGGACACTTGTTTTGTGTAGACAGTAAGAGGCGGTGTCTCTTACCTAACTTCATCCTGACAAAAGTCCCATTAGGGACAAAGTCTATTTCTTATATACAAGAATATGGAAATGTCAATCTCTCAACTAGGAAATGAATCCTGTGGGCTTCCCAAGAGAAAAGGAAGAATTCTCTGCCTCCTGTTGGTTAATAGTTTACATTTAAAAGATAATTATTTTAAATCTTGTATTTATGTGTGCACAAGTGTGTGTAGTACCTGCAGATGCCAGAAGAGGGCGCTGGATCCTCTGGAGCTCAGTTACAGGCAGTTTGTGAGCATCCTCTGTGGGTGCTGAGAACCAGATCACATCCCCTGGAAAAGTTGGAAGAGCCATTTCACCGGCCCTTAGTTAACGTTTTAAAGCAGTTTTTTAAATTGAGCTATATTGTCTTGTGCCATAAAATGCTTACATCTCAAAAGGCCCAGCTGGTAAGTTTAAACATTAGTCACATTTTCTGGGCTGAAATCCAAAGCTAGATAAAGAGTTCTCATACCCAGGAAAGCTCCACGCCCTTGTGGTGAACGCTGCCTGCCCAGGACAGCTTTCCTGCCTCTGTCACTGTGGGTTGGCTCTCTGGTTCATGAGCTTGTCTGAATGGAATGCTGCGATCTTTTAATTTTCACGTCCAGCCACTTTCACAAGCTTCTGAGGTGCACACACAGCTGTTTCTATATGGTTGGTTGTTCTTTGTCACAGTCGCATTTTACTTCTGTTGAAGGGACAGTTTTTTCGTTTTTCTACTAATAGGCATTTGGGCTATCAGGTACAACGCTGTCACTGATACCCTCGTGCCCTGACAGGGCTTTTTCTGCTGTACACAGCACAGACATAGGTACAAAATATAGCTTATAGTAGGTACCTCTCTCTCCCTCTCCCTCTCTCCCTCACTCTCCCTCTGTCTCTCTCTCTCCCTCTCCCTCCCTCTCTTTCCCTCTCTCTCAGCAGGCTCTTTTAACCACTAAGCCATTTTTCCAGCTCCACATTTTCTTTCTTTTTTTCTTTCCTCTTCTTTCTTTTTTTCTTTCCTTTTCTTTCTCTATCTTTCTTCTTTTCTTTTCTTTCTTCTTCTTCTTCTTCTTCTTCTTCTTCTTCTTCTTCTTCTTCTTCTTCTTCTTCTTCTTCTTCTTCTTCTTCTTCTTCTTCTTCTTCTTTGAGACAGGTTCCCTCAGTAGCCTGGAGCTCACCAGTAAGAGAGACAAGTGGCCAATAAGCCTCTGTCTGTCTCCATCTCCTCAGTCCTGGTATCACAAACACCAGACACAGAGCTTGGCTTTATTTATTGATTTATAGGTTCTGGAGATCAGCATGGGTCCTCTTTACCAGGTGAATTACTGCATCTCCCTAGCCTGATGCTTAACTTCTAAAGGAACCGCTGAGAACATCCCCAAGGTACTTCCCCTTTAGATTAAGTACTGAGGCTCATCTGACAAATATTGGTCAAGAAGCTTCTCAGAAAGAAAACAAAACCCTCTGCTGTTGGAGACAGCTGGCTGGGAAGACATCATGGACAAATGCGCCTCCTAGATCCAGAAAGCGAAGTGTGGTAAGGGCCACAGAGAAGAGCAAGGTTCTGAGGCAGGAGAGCTTGGAGGGCACTGCCAGTCACCAGAAGACAAGGGGCTCTGCAGTTTCGTACTCAGAAGCTCACAGACTTCGTGGTGGGGATATGGCAATCTTGAGCTCCTAGATGGCTGTGAGGTGCTCTTACCTGTGCTCATGCAAAGGGACTGTGGGCTAGCTCAGGCTTCTGCCCATGGGCTAGCACAGGCTCCTGCAGTCTCTCCACTCCACTAGAAGGTATGGTATCCTGTTGTCACTCTGCCCCCCCCCCCCCCCGAGCCTTCAGCAAGTCATTACCTGCTCTGAGTCTCAATGTTCCTATTTTGAGTAAAAGTAGAGGTAAGTGTGCTAACCTTGCACTGGAACATGGTTCAGCCAGCAATGGTTGTCACACAAACGTGAGCTGAGTGTTACCTCTGCATCTACGCTATTCCCACAGATGCAAGCTTGTAAGCCCAGCACCGGGGATGTGGAAACAGGGTATGAGGTCATGCTCGCTGGCCACCGTGAGTGAGGCCCAGGCCAGTGAAGGACCTTGTGTCACGAGCAGAGGTGGACAATTCTGATGAGTGACAAGTGAAGTTAACCTCTGACCTCCATATGCACACATGTGCATACCCACTTATACACGTATTTGCACTTACACAAAAACACAGACCTGTATATAGTCCTCACTCTACTGGGTTGTAAGGTCAAAGGGTATTGTGCTCTTAAATCACTGAGTACAAGACCTGGAATACAACAGGCACTCGAGCATTATTATTATTGTTGTTGTTGTTAAGAAAGACTTGGGCTGTGGAAATGCCTCGGACATGAAGGTCAAAGTTCATGTTCCCAGCACTCACAGAAATGCCAAGGGAGTATGGTCTCTCATGAGGACAGCGTCTACCGAGGCCAGGCAGGTATGCTGACCCAACTACAACCCCAGCATTTGGAAGGCAGAGGCAGCTGAATAGGCAGGCTCCCGAACTGAGATCTCCAGGTTCTATGGAGAGCCTGTAGCTCAGTAAATAAGATAGCAAGTGGTCAAGGAGGATTCCGATGTAAACTTTGGGCCTCCATACATGCACACGCACAAACACATATGGTTGCATAGACCAACAGATGTATGTCACACACATACACACACACAACTACACACATAGTTGTATAGACCAACACATTTCACACACACAAACACTCGACAAAAATAAGACTTGGGTTTTGCTTCTTGTGTGACCCAATTGAGTACTTGATCCTCGAAGCTGGCCCATTGGTGCACAGGGTCCATGTCTTCCCTGAGACATGTAACCTCCTGGTTAGGCCTGTTTGAGTCATTACTTCTCCAGGGGCCCCAGTGAAACAAGTCTTGTGTGTCATTACTTGTCACTCCTTCCTCTTTTTTTGGCACTGGGTATGGGATGCAGCCCCCCCTTTTCTTGATCTCTACCCCAAGTTTGGTTTCTCAGGAAGCAGTTAGGCAGGATTTAAGGATAAGCCAGAGTAAGACAGGCCCACTGACCTGCACCTCAACACCATGGCATGAGGTACCTGTGCTGGGGCCACCCCATCTGTGCCACCCCACACTGACAAGCGTCCTCCGGGTCTCCTCCTGACTGTTCTCAGCACTTGCCACCTGGGATTTCTGTTCTTACCAAACTGCAGTTTGACTGTTTTCACGGTCTCTAAAACCTCAGAGTTCATCCTTGACCAATAAACAGCTTATTAGCCAAGCCGATTTCTTTGTGTGATGCCTCCTCTGGGTCTATCTGACAGCCTGTGGCTTGTCAGAACAGGTGACATCTCAGCTCCTCATTGTGACTTTGGGACCAACAAAGAAGACATGAGATTTTCTGAGCTCTACTTTTTCTGTCTCCTCTTCCTGCTTCCTGCCCCCCATCTCCTCTTCTTTCTTTCTGCCACCCCCGTGTCTCCTTTCTTCCTGGGCCATTCCCAGCACATGCAGCGGACACGGCTGAGGCAGCCCGGTGAAGCTGGCTCTGTGGACAGTCAACTTTGGCTCTGAGCTGTGCCAGCAGGCTTTTCCCAGGAAACTCACTTTGCCATGTTTGCCACACTAAAGAAGCCTCTGGGTTTTCTTTATGCATTCTTAACAAACTACTCTCTGGTTTTGTGCCGTTCTGCCTTGTAATTATGCCTTCAATTATGAGCTTAACGGTCTCCTTTTACTTTGCTTCTTTGTAATTGCTAAGCTTTCTAATTTCATTTGGCTCCAAAAATTCTTTTAGCACAAAAATAAAGGGAAAAGATCAAGATACTCTGGTATAAATCTAAGGCTGCGAAGATGGTTAACGTTGATTGCCAACTTGAAAGGGTCTAAAATTGCCTAGGTCTAAAATAGACCTCTGAGTAAGAGGAGGTGACTGAGGTGAGAAGACCCAGCCTAGGATGCAGGCAGCACCATCCCATGGGCTGTGGCCCCACACTGAATGAGGAGAGGGTTAGCTGAACACCAGAATTCACCTCTCTCTGTTCCCTGGCTACAGATGTGACTTGACCAGCTGCCTCCTGCTTTTTGCTTGCCATGGTGGATTAGACCCTCAGACTTTGAGTACAAATAAACACTCCCTCTCTTAAGTTGTTTATGTTAGCTATTTAGTTAGAGCAATGAGAAAATTCACCAATACTATGTTGGAAAACCGCAAAGATCTGATGAGCCTTCATGAGATCCAGCTGTAAGGCATTTTCTCAACCAGTGATCAAGGGGGGAGGGCCCAGCCCATTGTGGGTGGAGCCATCCCTGGCCCAGCCCATTGTGGGTGGTGCCATCCCTGGGCTGGTAGACCTGAGTTATAAGAAAGCAGGCTGAGCAAGCCAGGGGAAGCAAGCTAGTAACATCCCTCCATGGCCTCTGCATCAGCTCCTGCTTCCTGACCTGCTTGGGTTCCAATCCTGACTTCCTTTGGTGATGAACAGCAATGTGGAAGTGTAAGCTGAATAAACCCCTTCCTCCCCAACTTGCTTCTTGGTTGTAATGTTTGTGCAGGAATAGAAACCCTGACTAAGACACTGGCCATCCACAGACAAACCCAAACAGGCAGACCCAACCTTGCTCCCCACAAACTCACTTAGATGGGGTACAGCAGAATCAGGATTTAAAGTTCACGTTAGGCTGAAGAGGAACCTGTGATAAAAACAAGAGAGAGCAATAGGTCAGGTAGGGCAGGGACCCCAAAGCAATGGTTCTGACAAGGCCCTTGCTGGAGACCAGGATGAGTTCTGGTTCCTGGCTCCTTGTCTCTTATCCTTCCCTGGAAGCTACACATTAAAATGAGGCTGAAACTGAGGGGAGGCACCTGGATACCATTTGTGCCAAATGGTCTGAGCAATTCATGCCCTGCCTTGTACCTTACACCCAGTTTCTTCTATAAGCTGTACAAAAGGTCAGAAGCCTGGCCCATCAACAATGTATTGTTCCCAGGGGTCCTTTCTATAGTCCAGTAGCTCTACCCCTCCACCCTGCCCCACCCCCACCCGTGAGTCTGTACTAAGAGGTCTCTGGCTCAGTGGAAGTTTTGTGTACTATCTGGCATTCTAACTCCTGAGTTAAAGCCTACTAGAGGGGCTGGAAAGATGGCTCAGCAGTTAAGAGCACTGACTGCTCTTCCAGAGTTTCTGAGTTCAATTTTCAGAAACCACATGGTGGCTCACAACCATCTGTAATATGATCCAATGCCCTCTTCTGGGGGAAAAAAAAAAAAGCCTACCAGAAACCTCCAATAACCTCCAATAAACTCAAAGTTCCCCCCCCCCCATTTTCCCATATCATCTAGACTATTTGAGACACCCATCTCAATAAAGTAAAAATTCAAAACTCTTGCTCTGCAAAAGGCATTTTGTTGTTGTTTATGTTTGGAAAGGGGTATCCCCACATAGACAGTGCTGGCTACCTGGAGCTCACTACATAGACCAGGCAGGCCTTGAACTCACAGAGCTCTATCTGTCTCTGACTCCCGAGTGCTGGGATTAAAGGTGTGGCTCACCATGCTCCACCACAAAAGACATGATTAGTCGAGCTAATGTGGATACTTTGCTCATTCCTTCAGTGACATTCTTTTTCTCACAGTAAGATTTAAATTAATAGACATCTGCTTTGATTCTCCCACAGGTCCTGTGAGTGTGTTATTTTAATCATTCTGTATGTCTAAATATTTTCCCATCACCACTGTCAATCTGCAAAGGAACGAGTCGCTTGGGAGTTTATTTTCTATGTCCAAGCATCGTGCTGTACCCCTCCCCCACAGGCTTGAGGATCATCGCAGCAGAGGGGACGGAAAGAGGTTAGCGGTTAGAAGTGTCGTGAACAGCCCCTTTCAGACACACCAGAGCAGCTGCACACATGCACAACAGTGGTCATGACAACATGCACATCCTGTGGGAGCCCCAGTGAGACCAAATCTCAGCTGCCGGGATAAAGGGCCAGGTCTCTCTAAGAGAATGAACTATTGTAAGTCAGCCACACTATAGTGAAAGGCTGCATTCCAAGAGTCTATGGGCAGGGAGGCAGAGGCAGAGGAATCTCCATGAGTAGGAGGCCAGCCTGGTCTACACAGTCAATCCCAGGCCAGCCAGGGTTACATAGTGAGACCCTGTCTTAAAAAAAGGGGAGGGGGTCAGTTGGCAACAAGAACCTTTACCCACAAGCCATCTCATCAACCCGAGGAGTCTATTTTTAACACCTAGGTGTGTAATTACGTCCAGGTTCGTGCCACTGTTTTAACCGTCTCTCCTGGTTGCACCACTGTGTTGGAAGCTGTTCCTAACAGGGTTGGGAGAGGGCTCTATAATCTAGAAGGTGGCTCATCCCATGGGCCCTGCTTGCTTGTGCCTCCTCTGGGTTGGAGATGTGTTCTCTCTCCTGCTTCTCCTTTCTCTCTGTATCTCCAGGGCTGTCAAGATTTGAGTTCACACATTCAAGCCTAACATACTCCAGTCTACATGATGGTGCCCTGACAGTGTCCCAACCACAGCCAACCAAAGAGGGATGCTTTTAGACCTCTCAGCATTAAGGTGAACTTCATACCCCTCCTTACGCCTGTCAAGTTTTGCTGCATGTGCTTAAAGTTAAAAAGCGCGCTCCTACCAGTTCATTCTCATAGGCTGAGCCCGGTTAGCAAAAAATCTCTAGCTTGATGCTCGCTTTTCTAGGATCTTTATGTTTTAAGTACATCCTGTCCTCATTTTAAACTTTTTGTGTCTTGTGTCTTCTCCTGGCTTTCCCCCCTACTTCCTTGGGCTGATTAAATGTCCCAGCTTCCACCATGTTCTTTTTCTCTTCTTTGTTGAAAAATCACATTTTCATTCTTTTTAAAGACCTCCATTGTGTGGACTTTGCTGGGTTTGTTTGGACAGCTTCCTGCCTCCTGAAGAATACAGAGCTTGCTTTCAATATTTGCTGATGCACACACTCATGTGGTGAAAGGGTTCTGCTGTCTCCATCTCATGACTCATCCAAGCTCTCCCAGGACCCAACAGCCTGGAAGACAGCCTCTGGCACGGCGCTAAGACCTCAGAAAACGATCCTACCCTCCTTCTCATAAGGGCCTGCCATCTGCTTATCGCCTGGAATGCACTGGGCTCCTTGGATCAAAGTCTAGTGCCCTTCACAATTCTACGAAATGTATTTTTGGAAAATGTGACCAGGTTGACCTCACATGCACTATGTAGCAGGGGTTTCCCTCGAACCTTTGATCATCTTGCCTCCTGCCCCTGGGTACTGGGATTTCAGAGGCTCAGCATCTCACCCAGTTATGCAGTGCCGGAGGATTGAACACAGGGCCTCATGCATGCTAGGCAACCCCAGTTACTACTGAGTAACCCCAGCTCCTCTGATCTTTTAAACTATAGCCTAACCTTCCACTCAAGTGCTGACACAAGATGAATGCACTGTCATTTTAGTCTCTCTAACTATCCTTCCTTCCTTCTTTCCTTTTCTTCCTTCCTTCCTCTTCTTCCTTCTTTTTCTTCCTTCCTTCTCTTCCTTATTTGCTTTTCTTCCTTCTCTTCCTTCTCTTCCTTCCTTCTCTTCCTTCCTTCTCTTCCTTCCTTTTTTCCTTCCTTCCCCTCTTTAAGAGAATATCACTGTGTAGCTCACACTGGCCTTAAACTCCTGGTCCTCTGCCTTAGTCTCCTGAGGACTGTGGCTATGCACCATGTCTAGCTGAAAAAATACTCTTGCTCTATCTTTAATGTCACTAAGTCTCTTTGGCCACATCTAACCTGTCGTTCAGTCCATTCAGTTGTTTATTTGCATTTGGTTTGTGTTGCTTTATTAGTTAAGCCTATTTGTTTTTGTCTGTTCATGGTGTTGTTTTTCCATATGTATGAGCGTTTGTCTGTGTGCACGTATGTGCACCACATACATGCCTGATGTTGTGAGAGGACTCTGGAACTCAGGTTAGAGAGTGTTATGAGCTGCTATATGGGTGCTGGGAACTGAATTCAGGTCTTCTGGAAGAGCAGAAAGTGCTCTTAACTGCAGAGCGGCCTCTCCAGCCCCTCATTTATTTTTTGAGGTATATGTCTAAGGTCAGATTGTCCTCAGATTCACCCAGTCCCTGTGAGGCTCTGCCTCGATAGCTGTTAACCTTCTGACTCTCAGACACAATACCTTTCAAGTTCTGTGATTTATACTGTCTGGGGGAAAGTCCTGTGGCCCAGCTGATGTTCATAAAGAGGGTTTGTTTGTGAGTCTCCTGAAGATGCTACCAACCTGGGACCACCTGGAATAGAGCATCTTCCTGTGGTTTTAGTGGCTGGAAAGATTCTGTGTATTTGGTCCAAAACTTTGTATCATGTCTTATTATAGTCACGTATTCCCAGGGAAGACTTCCCAACACTGAGTCTAGATAGGTAAAAATGCTAACCACGTGTGCACACGGCTTCTTTAGTTCACTCTGACCTGAAGCTGGTCCTTCGGGTCTTTCCTCCTACAGCTGTTTAGCCTCAGATTCCTCCCTGGAGCAACTGGGGTTTCTGGGCAGACCCCTAAACCCCTGTACTCTGCAGAGCCTGAGATGGAACCTGCCCTCATACTTCCTCCCATTGCTCCTGTAGTCATTACTTTTCTTGTTACTGTGACAAAATGTGGGGCAGAAGTAGCTTCAGTAAGGGAGGGTTTGGCTCACACCACTCCATCATGGTGGAGAAGGCATGAAGGCAGGTTCTTACAGCTGACACTTCACATGGAGGCAGAACAGGAAGCAGAGAAAGAGGAACCCAAGCAGGACTATGCTATAACCCCAAAGCCTACCCTTCTCTCCCCACTGGCCTATCCCAGCTATCCAGGCTTCACAACCACCCAACTGGAGACTAAGTACCAAAACAAGTGAGCTGTTGGGAGCCAGTTTGCCTGCTTCTGTGAAAGCCTGCCTGCCAATCAGGGTCAAGGCAGGTCAGGGTTTGTTGGCAGATTTCCTGGCCTACTGAGGCATGGAAGGATAAAAGGAGAGACACTTGAAGCTCAAGGCAAGGGGTTGGATGACTTTGGTGAAAAGAACAGGGAGGCCTCTGGGTAAGAACAGATGCCTTGTGTATATTCCAGCCACTGTTTCTGCATAGCTTTGCGTCCTGTGGTATTATGAGGTATAAAAAGGGACTGTTGGCCCTCCTGATTCTAACTCGTCTCTCTGTGTCTTTTTTTTAACCTTTCTATAATCATCCTCACTTCCTGCTCAGGGACTGCTTGACTCATGCCTGCAGGCTCCAGCACAGTAAGCCTATGGAGATGTTTCCCATCTATATCTTGATAGTCCCGGGTACCGCAAGGGTCTGTCCTCTCGGAAGGGAATAGAAGCATTAGTATTTCTTCAGCTGTGTGGCTTTTGTCTTTCTCAGGATGCTTAGACTTCCTACAGGCAGAAGCAAGAATATCCCTTCTGTCTGCACTGTCCGGAGCATGAGGAGGGCAGAGGCAGGAGCACTGAACACTTCTTGGTCTCTACAGAGGACCTTGTCCCAACAAGAGTTCAGCTTTGATTTTGATAGACGTGTGGCTGATATGCAGAAGAGGGCAGGCACAAGATAAGGCAAGGCCTGTGATTGGGCAGTGAAAAAGTAAGGTAGAGACAGAGCTTTGGAAGGGCAGGAGAAGAGGAGAGAAAGAAAAGATGGAGGAAGAAGATGATCCACCTTCATGTGGCTTTTAAATAGCCACAGGTAGCCATGAATATCTTATAAGGGATGGATTATTATAGGAC
Organism: Micromys minutus; assembly: GCF_963924665.1. Taxonomy (NCBI): domain Eukaryota; kingdom Metazoa; phylum Chordata; class Mammalia; order Rodentia; family Muridae; genus Micromys; species Micromys minutus. Next base: position 46,288,528 of record NC_137959.1, read on the forward strand.
CATTTGTCTTATCTAGGTGGGAAGTTTATATCAATATCAATTAGCTCTGAGTTTATTGTGTGGACATTTTGTGGAGTGGGAATATATTGATATATATCTGATTGATGAATTTACAAGCCTCTAGAGTTCTGATTTTACCACATTACTGGGAATTCGAGCAGAGTCCGCAGCAGGGATCCTTAGGAGGGCAGCTGCTGCTGGGACCAGAAAGTAGCTGGTGGAGGCAGACTGAGATGGAAATTGGGAACTTGGTGAGTCAGGTGGGGACATTTTGCCGATTGAGATGAAAATATCCTGCAGATGCTATGTGGCCCTACAATGTCGGTGACAGCAAGGGCTGGTGTTTCCTTTTTATAATGTTTACTGCTACACAGAAGGGTTTGTTGTGGGGTATCCACCAGAAAAGACTGCTTGGCCATGGGTTTAACCCAACAGAAAGTCTTTATTAACTAGCTGGGGATTACACCGGTGCTCAGGATCCCAGTGTAGCACCAGGGCTTTCTCGGGACAAGCTTTTAAGCACAAAAACCATGGATCTGTTTGATGCACTTCAGTTAACTGGAAGTTAGCCAAAAACAAAACTACAGAAGCTAAAAAAGAGGGGTCAGTACAGTTAGAGACCTTCCCAGAGCTATGAACTTTGATGGATTAGGTATTGGTTTTGGCAGGCGGTGCTGTCTACACGCTGAGGTCTACAGCCTGAGTGGTACTTCCATCATGGAGTTGGTTGTGCTGAGGTCTAGGGATCCTGTTACAGACTTTGGGGATTCAATGATAAAACTCAGCTCCATAGAAGCCACAATGGCTCTGAATAGCAGGAGAGATTTATTAGGTTAAACCAAACTAGCAAATAGGCCTGTTGTCCTGAATTAAGGGTGGTGACTGTGGTGGTTTGAATGAACATGGCGCCCACAGGCTCAGGGAGTGACACTGTTAGAAGGTGTGGCCGTATTGGAGGAAGTGTGTCACTGGGAGGGTGGGCTTTGCGGTTTCAGATGCTCAACCTCGGCCCAGGGCTCACTCTTCTTTCCTGCTGCCTAAGGGTGGCGGAAGAGAACTTTCAGTCAGCTCTCTCTCCAGTGTCATATCTGTCTGCACTCTGCCGTGTTTCCCACCTTGACAATAATGGACTAAACCTCCGAACTGTAAGCCAGCCTCCAATTAAATATTTTTCTTTGTATGCGTTGTGGTGGTCATGGTGTCTCTCCACAGCAGTAGAAATTCTGAGACGATGGCATTTCTTTGATGTCAGGTGCAGAGAGGGAAATTTTTTTTTCAGTTGTCAATCTTTTGCAAGTGCGTGAGTGTGTGCATGGATGTGTGTGTGCATGGATGTGTGTGTGCATGGATGTGTGTGTGCATGTGTGTATTGCGCGCGTGTGTGTGTGTGTGTGTGTGTGTGTGTGTGTGTGTCTGTAGGCTAAAAATTGACACTGATATCAAGGATCTTCCTCAATTCTTTGCCTTACATTTTGAGAAAGGATCTGGAGTCTGAAGCTTGCCCATTAGTCTAAACTGGCTGGCCAGGGAGCCCCCAGGCATCCCAGAGGAAGAATTTTTCTAATCGATTCTCTTAAGGTCAGATTGGATGGCTCTCAAGTGGAGGTAAGAGAGCTGGATGGAACTCCTCTGGCTGCCAGAGGAGCTTTGCAGGGCCATTTTCAAAATGTTCCAGGGAGAATAGTATTCAAGGTTATAATGTGCCCTCTGCCACCCAGAGGCCATGAACAGCTCCAGGCACCTTAGTCAGCGTCATCCGCCTCCTGAGACCCCCGCCACAACTATTCTTGACTCACAGAGGACACTCAGGCTGTGGCCGTGGGAAGTGTGTATGGTTGCACTAAGTCACACTCAGCATGCATGTGAGACACCCCAGCATCAAAAGGAGCCCAGGAACACCTGGTCCCAATAGCAGTGAAACAGCACAGTGAAGTGAATTTTGACACCCACACATCTGAGACAGACAGACGGATAGAGACATCCTGGTCAACTTGCCGGGCATCACATTTGCTTTCTCCCCTCTGAGATGTGCCAGGGTTCACCCATCATCCTGCCAGTGGAGGGGGTGACAGGAGGCAAAAGCCATTTGGACAGAGCATCTCGAAAGATCAAAGAAGACCGCTCAGTGCTCCCGAAGTAACTCTACTCACAGGATTAGCTCAAGGAAAAGGCATTTTACCCAGGGGACACAGCGATATTCCATAATCTATTTAAAGGAGGTATTCAGGATGTGAGGGGTACCCAGGGTGTGATGTAAGGGAAACCCAGAGTATGATGTGGTGACACTTACCCCATTGTACACCCACAAACACGATGAGCCACACTGCATTTTCATCTGAGACCATTTTCTGTCATTCTCAAAACAGCTGTCGGCACCATGGAAAGAGGACATGCTAGCCCATGTCCCCGAGCCTCTCACAACACAATATAGCTAATTAATTACATGGTCCTTGAGACTGGGTGTCCCGTAGTCCTAGTGTGATGTAGAAACTCAGAAGGTCCCTGGTGAGCCTCCAGTTCCCAGTCTGCCAGGAAAGCTCAGAAACGCTTGGTCTGATGCCGGCTAAGGAGTCAGGAGCAGGCGCAGAAGAAGCAAAGGGCACAAGCACAAAGGTCAGGTGATCTTCCTTTGCCACACCCTTTCCATGAGGCCCGCTACCAGAAGGCTCCGCCCATGTTCCATGGGTCTTCCCACCCAGCACAGGCAATCGCGACTCCTCTTCAGGTGATCTCCCTACTCCAGGGACTCTAATTTGTGGCAAGTTACCATTAAACACAATCTCAAGTTCTGGAGAGATGGCTCAGCCATTGTGAGTATTTACGGTTCTTCCAGAGAACCTGGACTCAGTTCCTAGCACCACAGACTGGTGGCTCGAAGCAGTCTATGTCCCCAGCTTCAGGGGAATTGATGCCCTCTTCTGGCCTCCATGGGTGCCAGGGATACACATGGTACATAGACAGACATGTAGGCAAAACACCCAGATACATAAAATAAATCAATCTCAAAATAAAATCAAACAACCAGGATACAAAGGTTTGCTCGACAGTAGGAAAACGCTATTGTGATCCTGGTAACAGAAGTTCATCCTGGGCAGCCGGTGGGGTTTGGGAAGGTCCCAAGACAGTTAAAGGGCACTGGGGAGAAACTGAGGAAATCATAATCAATTATAGACTTTAGCCCATAACAATATATTGGTGTTGGTTGTTCCACTGTAGTGAATTACTGTCCTAATGAAATATCTTAGTAACAAAGAGTGTGCTTTAAAGCACAGTACTCCCAAACATAGCTCAGTAGACCCGAGAGGAGGCAGAAGCAGGAAGGCCATGGCCACTTTCCTACCTTCCACCCCCACGACAGAGCATCAAGACCATGAAGGTATAATGAGTGATCGTCATCAGGCTGATTGGCCAAGAGGCATGCTGGGTGGGTTTCGGGAGTGGGTTCCAGATGGGATTAACAATAGGGGCAGACCCTCTGAGTCCCAGAAAAGCTTACCTGCCTTTGCTTGCTGATTGTATGTCGACCCTGTCAATGGCCACTACAGTCTCGTTCCTGCCCCAACACCAGAACATAGGTGGCCAGTCCCCCAGTTGCAGGACAGTGGCTCTCCTAGAGTCTCTCTTCCAGGTCTCCACGCACAAATTGGACTGGCTAAAGTATCCAGCATTGGACTGAGCAGCAAACCCATTTCTCTGCCTCTCTGGCACCCACTGGAATGCTCAGTTTATACTGTGTGAGCCAGTCTCACAAACCCCTGCAATACAGGTTCCTTCTCTCAGTTCTGTACCCTGCATAATAAAGTGAGGGTTCTCTGAGACTCCCCTTAAAATGACACCTTCTCTGTACCGCAAAAGGGACTATCTTTAGCTGAACAGAAAAAAAATCTACATGATCTCTGGTTAATTACCACTGGATCAAACTTATTTCCACTGTCTAGGGGGCAGGGGGCGGGGTCTCAATGTATCAGGGCTGATTGGGGAACTCTGCATCTCAGGGCCAGGGTCAGTGGTGTGAGCTGAGCCTCTCCATCGTCACACCTACAGCACACAGGTTTAACCATGACAGTGAAACTCCCCTAAGGGAAGCATAATTGATTCTTTTGCCATCACAAAAGGAGCCAGTCTTTCATTTATTAAGCAATCTATGCTGATGTCGCTGGCTGCCTCTGTGAGTGTACACTCTTGGGAGCTTTCCTTCTAATGAGTTGTGGCCTGTTGTTCCTCAGATTAAAGAGAACACAAAACAAACCCTTCGGTGTGTGTTTGTGTTTTATTAGCAGAAGGGCTGTATTACGCTGTGGAAGGAAGCAATCTTTAACAATATTAAAATAGAGGATGATATCCTGGGTGTACTGGCTGGTTTTGTGTCAATTTGACACAAGCTAGAGTTATCACAGAGAAAGGAGCCTCTGTTGAGGAAATGCTTCCATGAGATCCAGCTGTAAGGCATTTTCTCAATTAGTGATCAAGGGCAGAGGGCCCAGCCCAGTGTGGGTGGAGCCATCCCTGGGCTGGTAGACCTGAGTTATAAGAAAGCAGGCTGAGCAAGCCAGGGGAAGCAAGCCAGTAAGTAACATCCCTCCATGGCCTCTGCATCAGCTCCTGTTTCCTGACCTGCTTGAGTTCCAGTCCTGACTTCCTTTGGGGATGAACAGCAATGTGGAAGTGTAAGCTGATTAACCCTTTCCTCCCCAACTCGCTTCTTGATATTTTGTGCAGGAGCAGAAACCCTGACTAAGACAGCGGGTAAATGGCCCAAAATAACCGAGAGATAAAGCTGATCCAGGAAGGTCTTTCCACAAAGGATTTATTTCATGTGTATGAGGGTTTTGTCTGTGTACCAGGCGTATTCCTGGCATCCAGAGAGGTCAGACGAGGCCATCACATCCCTGAAACTGGAGTTACGGATGGTGGTGAGCCTCCATGTGGGTGCCAAGAATCGAACCCCGGTCCTGTGACACCGGCTGAGCTGTCAACAAGTGTTGAGCCATCTCTCTAGCTCCATAAACGTCTATGCTGCTGTCATTGGTCCCTTGCTTTACAGGTGGAACTCCCCACCTGCGGCCTCTACTTCCCAGGCAGGAATTGTAGGCGTGTCGTTGTTAAACATATCTCACCCGTGTTCTTCTACGGGAGGAGGAAAATCCAGGAGAGAACTTTCTAGAGAGAACAGGGCATGTCCTATATTCCGCTCTGCTTATACAGTGGCAAAAATCACTGAGATAACTGTTGAAAATCTTCTGTGTTTGTGTGTTAGTCATAATTGAAGGACGAATGGAGGTGAGGGCGGGGCAGGGGCAGAGCCGGGGGAGGGGCCGAGGAGGGCAGGAGGAGGGGCGTGGGCAGGAGGCGGGATCAGAGAGGGGCACGGGGAGGAACGTGGTCACATCAGAGAGTTCTGAAGGTTGCTGCTAACTAAAGAGTCTCAGCTTCACAGAGAAGAGCTGAGAGGGGTCCGAGTGCAGCTGACCAGCAGAGGACACACTTGTGCCCCACGAGAGACCCTGGGTTCTATCTCGGTTTGCAGTTGTGTGATCCAGTGACCCAGAAATGTGTTATTTGAAGAACTGAGATTTTTACTGTGGAAGGGAGGCTCTGGTATGAAATGGGGTTCGAGAGGAAAATTCCTACATATTAGATTTGAAGGCAGGGATGATCTATGAATTCGAGAAGCACACACACACACACACAAAGAGAGAGAGAGAGAGAATCAGCCCCTGCACTAACTACAACTCCAGCTTTTCTCCTGTAGGCAGTGAGGTGTTCTCCGCACGGGTATGCAGGTGAGCACCCCAAGTTCGGACAAAGCTGTCTTAGTGATGAATGAGATGCAAGGGAACTGAGCGTCTGCTGCAGCCAGGGGACAGTGCAGGAGGTAATTGGAGATGTGAGTTAGTGGCCGTGGCCTGAGCTCCTGTTATTTTTAACTTCCCCACAGGAGGGAAGGGCTTTGCTCTGGTTGCCAGGGAAATTGTGTTCCAAGGGATTATATATTGGTTGCTACTTTTCAAAGTCTTAGGGGAAGCCAGGAAACTTCACAAGCCATTTTGGCTTTTGAGCGTGGGCTGTCCTCCTGAGAATACATGGTCATTTTTCTCTGTGTACGCACGGTGCCTTTGTGGCACCCTTGGGGATGCTGGCTATTTTGTGGAAGACCCTGCTGCCTTAGTAGAGATTCCAGAAGGCAAGATGGCCTGCAGAAGGAATGCTGGAACAGGTTGGACATCCTGGAGCCACGGGAAGTGCTGGGGCCCAGGGAGCGGTGTGAACAGACCCGGGACCCTGGTTTCCCAAAACACATTAAAGTCCTCATCAAGGCCCAGCTTCCTCTCTAGGCCATTAAGGGAAGAGCCCCAGATTGCCCTCAGCTTTGGACACAGGCTTGGGGACTGCCGGCCAAGCTGAGATGTAGCTGGGGCTGTAGCTTCCCTCTGACCTTCTCCACTCCATGGCCTGGACCTAGGTCTGAAGTCAAATTCCAATAAACTCAGTCTCCAGTCCAGTGCAGGGATAGTCCTCTGCACGCCACCCACTTCGGCCCCCGACTCAGCGTGCTTTCCACGTCAGGACCAGAAAGCCCCTTCTGGCTGCTTATCGGTGTTTTCTAGAAGCAATGGGCACAGGAAGGATGGGGCCTCCCTTTGCAATCCGGTTGTTTGAGTTATGACCTAATCAGAGAAAGCCTGGCTCTATGGTCAAGGTGTTGTAACTATAGTTTGAGTCTGAGTCTTATTTCTGGGAGCATGGGGTGGGGACGCAGAACCAGGGCTTAACTATAACATACACAGACGGGGTGACACCCTGAGCTCTCTTCCTGTGTCTTTCATGTAGCATTGCATTTTGATTCGTTCTCTTCTCCCCCTTTCTGCACGCGATTCTGGAGATGGAATCTGTGCTAGGCGAGGGTTCTACAACCTAGACATATATCACTTCAGGCTGAGGCTGAGTGTCAGGTGGGGGGCATGAAGCTCTAGTTTAGGTAGGCATGAAGAATGTTTTAGAGCAGAACTTCCATGCCAGCACCATTTTTAAATGATCCTGGATATATGGGCTCATAAAATAAGTATACAAACCAAACACTGATTGATATAATAACTCATAAGATTATCTTAAATAATTATTTGGTATACATATAACTCCACCATGTATTAAGGGTGAAAGCCAAATTGCATACCTATGAGATGTTTGTGCTTGTTTATTTTTGCATAAATCTTGGTTGAATATTTGATGTGCAGGACACAGAAGCATTTTTGATGGTTTTCGGGGTTCATCGATATTTTGATTTTAATCAGTGCTGACAGCGCCAATTCTTGGTGGAAGCACATTTGGGCTGTTTCAGAAATCACTGGAAATTCTGTCCCAGGCCCAACAAATAAGCATCTAGGGCTTGCGATGGCGTTTGTTTTCTCTGCCTGCTAAAGAATTGAGGCAGAAAAAGTGTGTTGCACATCAGGAGGCAGCAAAGCAGTCCCCAGCTCCACAGATAGCAGCAGACAGAAGGCAGACAGAAGACAGACAGAAGGCAGACAGAAGACAGACAGCAGCAGACAGAAGGCAGACAGAAGACAGACAGAAGACAGACAGAAGACAAAGACAGCAGCAGACAGAAGACAGACAGAAGACAGACAGAAGGCAGACAGAAGACAGACAGCAGCAGACAGAAGGCAGACAGAAGACAGACAGAAGACAGACAGAAGACAAAGACAGCAGCAGACAGAAGACAGACAGAAGACAAAGACAGCAGCAGACAGAAGACAGACAGCAGCAGACAGAAGACAGACAGAAGACAAAGACAGCAGCAGACAGAAGACAGACAGCAGCAGACAGAAGACAGACAGCAGCAGACAGCAACAGCAGCAGAAGCTGAAGGAAGAAAGGCATTTGTTGGGGATGAGGAAGTATGCAGCATATTCACAGAGAAAAAGACCCTCTGAAAATCAAAGATGGGGGACTTGGGAAACTGAAACGTCAAGTCTGTTCTTATGGGCTGGCGTTTTTAAAGAGTTTCCCACCACTAATTTAGGCTCGGTTAATTTGAAGAGGCCTTAGGAATCCTCCAAGCTCTAGGAGGAACCTAGCTGAGAATTCAGAGACCCCAGGCTTCCAGACAACAGAAATTGAAAAAATAATTCCAGGAAGACTACACACAGTGACTAGTCCTTTCTAGAATTTCTTCTAAATATCTCTAGCACATAGGTGTGAAATCCTGTCTCTATTTGGGGTACTTTTGTTCCCAAATGCTCAGCTGCTCTCCTGGAGCTGGGGGTGGGGCCATCTCCACACAGCCCTGTCTCCCTTCATCTTCTCTCCATGGCTTCTCTGCGTGTGATGTAACTCAGGGCTGGGAGATGGCTCCATCGGTGAGGCGCTTATCTCGAAAGCATGAGTACCTGAGATCAACCCCTATAGCCCAGGTAAAAAGCCAAGTGAAGTGATCCCAGCACTAGAAAAACAGGCAAGAGGAGCCCTGGGGCCCACTGGCCAGCCAGTCCAGCCTAATAGACCAGATCCAGACCAATGAGAGCCCCTGTCTCAAAGGAGGTGGGCAGTGTTCTTGAGAATGACATTTGGCACATGCACACGCACATACACACACTGAGAATGACATTTGGCACATGCACACACACACAGAGACACTGAAAATGACATTTGGCACACACACACACACACACACACACACACACTGAGAATGACATTTGGCACACACACACACTGAGAATGACATTTGGCACATGTGCACACACAGAGAATGACATTGACATATGCACACACAAACACACATGCACACACACACACACACACACACACACACACACTGAGAATGACATTTGGCACATGCACACACACACACACTAAGAATGACATTTGACACATACACACACACACATACACACAACACACACACACACACAGGAACACCCTTAAAAACCTATTGTAAACTCCTTTCCCCCAGGGATATGTGTGTCTCCCATTCATTACTACCCTCCTTTGCAAACTTGGGCTGAGGCTCTGAAAGCACCAGTTTTCTGTGTGACCACAGCACAAAGGGTGATGGAACTTTTACCCACTGAATCTACCTCACAACAAAAATGCTATCAAAATAAACAAGAGGACATCTATCCAAAACCCAAGGGGAGGGCCTCTGAGAAGGAAGAGGCTACCAGTCCTGAGAGTGACTACATTCCCGCCTACACAGGCTCCATATTCTGGCTAGTCACTTCCTGTCCAACCCAGGAAGCTCTTCCCAGGGAGCACTGTGGACTCCCGTGTACCAAGACCCTTGAGGAGGAGCACTGACATGTCACTGGTGCCCATAGCCCTGGCATGATGCTAGCCGTGGTACCCACTGACTGGCTCCCTAATAAAAGGAGCCAAGGTTGAATTACTCTAAACCCTGACCTCCGCATCAGTTCCATCCTGTGTAAGACTGTTCCCACTTCAGGTGTAGTCTTAGACTCCCCCTTTACCCAACCAGCAGCTGGAAGTCTGGGAGTTCCCAGGACCCCCTCGGGTTCAACACTGAATTTCCTAGTCTGACTCATAGGTTCACTTAAGAGTCACAGCTTTGCCATAAAGGACGGGGGCTTGCTGTGAGACAGAAAAGACACAAGAGCAAAATCAAGAGGGTCCTGAGCATGGGAGCGCTGTCCCGAGTTAGGGGTGATTACTGTCCTGGTCCTCAGTAGTCCCCCAAGCCGGGAGACCCAGATCTCACCCAAGCCTAACATGATGACGTGTGGGACACAGTGGAGTCTCTGGCCGGAGTCAGGGATCAGTGAAGGAGAGCTGTCTTTGGCTGACTGGAGACAGGTGGAAAACAGGAAGCCCTCCCTGGTGAGGGTGGGAACAGGCGTGCTCTCCCAGAGCTGGACCATGTGCCCACTCACATGGTCACACGGGAGCCCTGATGTTGACCGGGGTTGAACTTGGGTTGCAGGTGGAGCCTCAACAGAAACACCAACCAAGCGCACCAAGATGTTTGTGTGAGAGCTCAGAGCAGCGTGTCCACCATGCCCAAGACATGGAAACCAGTTAAATGAGCTCCTGTGTGAGAGAAGTGAGCACACAAGAGGCCATGCTTGCTGGCCAGTGACAAGGCCAGGCCAGCTGGCATCTGGCTGTTGATCTGGGCACTCAGTTATCATGGTGGACAAGCCCGTGCAGCTCGTCAAACTGTGCAATGCTATGTGGCCATCATAATAAACCTATTATAATTCAATAGGTGTTTCTGAGATAAGGTCTCATGTAGCCCAGGCTGGCCTCAAACTTGCTTCATAGCCAGAGCTAACTTTAAATTTCTGATCCTCCTGCCTCCACCTCCAGATCTGTGCTATCCTGTCTGGCTGGTTTAGTGCTGGGATCCTGTCCAGGGCTTCCTGCACGCCAACCAATCACTCTCTTCCAGCTGAGCCGCACACTCAGACCTCAGTAAAAAGCTTCTTTTAGAAGACATGACTTAAAAACTAAGAAAGGGAATGGAGAATTGCTTTGCAATTAAGAATTCAAACAGCATGCTGGAGAGGTGGCTCAGTGGTTAAGAGCACTGACTGCTCTTCCAGAGGTCCTGAGTTCAATTCCCAGCAACCACACGGTGGCTCACAACCATCTGTAATGAGATCTGATGCCCTCTTCTGGTGTGTCTGAAGACAACTACAGTGTACTTATATATAATAAATTTAAAAAATATTTCAAACAGGTCCTGCGAAGGGTCTGATTCAGTCTCCAGCACCTATGCTGGACCACTCACAAATCCTTTAACTTTAGCTCCAGGGAAATGTGATGCTCTCACATATACTTTTTGTTTTAAAGCAGGGCCTCATTTTATAGCCCTGGTTGGACTGGAATTTACTAAGTCCAAAAGGCCGGCCTTGAACTCTCAGAGATCTGCCTGCCTCTGCCTCCCAAGTGCTGAGATGGAAAGTATGTGCCACCACACCCTCACATAATTTTCTCAAATCTTCAATAAAAATAATTAGGAAAAGCCATTCAGCCATCTTTAGCTGTGGATGTGGTTTAGCTGAGGTACAGTAGGTTAGCCCTTGTTGATGCTTAACTCCAAGAGATCCATTAGGCTTGGCTATACAGAGCCTGCCACACTTTCTCAAGTCCTCTTTGGGGTGACAAATACAGGTGTCTTGGGGAGATGACAGTGTCACACACAGCCCTGAAGCCACCAGAGTCTGGAGATGTAGCCTTGCCACGGCTGTGCTGCCTGTGATAGGATATGGGCAGAGCTACACAAGGTCACCGAGGAAGAACGCGTGACTCACTCCGACTGAACAAACCCACCTAAGCACCGGGATCTCGGGCAGGTGGCTGTTTCCACGTGAACAGAGAAGGCCTCTGCCAACCAAATTTAGGTGTTTGAAGAAAATGTGACTTTCTTCAGAAGCCACACACTCCCGCACCTGACATTCTCCCTTCTTAACTGAGAAAAGGAAAACAGGTGCAGAGGGAAAAAAAAAAAGGAGGGGAGGCTGGGACCTCTGTCAGGAAGGAGGAGGGGAGGAGCTGAAGGAGGAGAGAACAAAGCTCTAAGAACCAACTTTACTGCGTGCACAGATCCTGAGAGTAAGGAGCGGTTATATTAGAGCAGAGATTTAATTCTCACAGCAGCCCCGTGAAATAAGACAAGCCATAATGGGACCTCCTCAAATGTGAGATGCCGGTAATTAAAAATGTATGTTATCCCCGCATGTCCTGAAGAAAGCACTGTCAGTGGGGGAAGCCTCCACAGTCCTCCACTGTTCTGCCTATATGGCGCTCTGCTGAGTGCAGCCCAAGGCGCAGTGGCTCAGAGCCACCGTCGGATGGCACGTCAAAGTTTCATAGTGACCGGACTCACCGGAGCAGCTCTCTTGGGATCACTCATTCGGTCACAGCTGTGAGTGGGGCTGAGAGGTAATGGACAGAGGAACAAACTCCCACAACGGCCTCTCACGTGCATGAGGAAAGAGCTGTGTTCACACACACCATTGCTCAGCAACATGATGCTGAGCGAAAACGACCCACCGGAGGAGAGTTGAAGCAGGGAACGGAGGCTCAGGGTCAGGTACTTGTATATTAGAGGCGACCCCAGCAGGAGCTGAACAAGCTGTTGCTTCAAGTATGTGTTTGCCCATGGCTAGTCTGGGTTTCCGGGCACATTGTGCTATAATGTGGCTTCAGAACAACTGTCTCCCACTGGTCACACGGCCATTCAGAACAGTGGGGCTCTCCTCTTAAGGAGCAGCACGTGGCGTGCGCAGAGGAAGGAAAACCTGGGGGCTTTGGCATCTTCAGCTTTTTTTGTTTTGCTTTTTGCTGTCCTGGGGCAGGGTCTATGATGACTAACCTTGGTTGTCACTTGACAAACTTGTGAAGAAAGAGGAGCACCGTTGAAGAATCGCTTCCATCAGACTGGCCTGTGAGCCTGTGTGTCCACACACGGCAGTTTACCCAGGAGCCCAGCCACATGCTGCGGTTTAACCTGGGAACCCACACTACCACTGAGCTATGTCCCCCTTCCTGAAGATTTTTCTTTTGTCCATTCTGGGGACAGGACCCAGGCCTGGCACAGCTGGGCAAATGCTCTAATATTGAGCTATCCAGAGTCTTCTTCCTAAGAAGCCAATGTAGGTCCTTTTCTTGGAACCAGAAATGATCCTTGCAAGTGGAAACATCCAGAGACCTTTCAGTGGAACAATGGAGCTGGTGAAGTCAACCTGAGTCCCCAGTGGAAGGGACCATGCCTGGCAGCAGCCACGGCTGACCTTGTTCCTTCAGCACCATCGCCAGGGGCCAACCTGCCACTCCATCAAAGGGACTTTGAGGACCCTGAGGACTCACACGGTACTGAATTCAACCATCTGCAAAAGGATCATTCAACATTGATTCAGACTAACTATTCTAGTTTCCTTTGGGTTGCTTTGATAAAATACTGACCAAAGCCTACTTAAGGCAGTTTGTTTAGGGCACAATCACACTGGGTGAAGTCAGGGCAGGGACTCAGAGCAGGAGCTTGAGACAGACTGATACACTATTCCACAAAGCATTACCTCCAACCAGAAAATGCACTCACCAAGGAAATCCAGCGGGAAGTGTGGAGGATGCTGCTTGCTCATAGACTGGCTCAAACTTGGCTAGCTTTCTTATACAGCCCAGGACCACCTGTCCGGGCAATGGTGCCACCCACAGTGGCTTAGCAATCATAGCATGTTCCCAGACCAATCTGTCCTAGACAAGTCCTCAGTCAAGGATTCTCATGTGACTCTGGGTTGTAGGTTTTGTCAAGCTGATGATTGCCGCTAATTTGGACTCTCCTAGGGAACCACTGAATAGGAAAAAGCACATGACTTTAGTCACAGGCATCCACAGGTCCTGTGGCTCTGGCCACTATAAGGGGCTATTTCTTGTCATTTAGACACCTCCCTTGCCTCTGTTTCAGTCAGGACATTTGGGGAGGGCTGGTTCTGGGTTTGGAGAATCAGAACTACCTTGGATCCATGACCAAGTGGCATATATATTTCTCTCTTTTGACTGGCAGATGGCAGATATGCAGAGGCAGGAACTGGCTTCTCAAAGAAGGGACAGCCCAGCAGGCAGTGCCACAACCCCCATTGTTCCTTGGGAATAATCCCAGACCATGGGAAGAAGACTATCTTCTTCCAGGAAGCCTGTGCTGCCTATATTAGCTCTGTAGAGCTGTGTCCAGCAGCTGAGTGGGCTTGGCCCAGTTACCAGGGCCTCTGTGGGTCACTCTGTAAGCCTGGGCTTCTTGTCTCTGGTGTTTCAGACTCTCCAGGCACTATAGTTAGATAACACTTGTCCCATGGTTTCAAGTGGAAACTAGACGAGGTGGGACTGTAACAGGCAGAGCCTGGGAAGAGGTCTTTAGATCACTGGGCCTGTCCTAATAAGGGACTAGAAAAACCTTCTGAGACCCTTGAGCTCTGGCCAGACTGACCATTGAGTCTCTTTCTGGGTTCCTGTTTCTAGATTTCTTCTTGTGCTACCACCCTGTGACACTCTCTCAGTTAAGGTTTTACTGCTGTGGACAGACACCATGACCAAAGCAACTCTTACAAGGACAACATTTAATTGGAGCTGGCTTACAGGTTCAGAGGTTCAGTCCATTATCATCAAGGTGGGAACATGGCAACATCCAGGCAGGAATGGTACAGGAGGAGCTGAAAGTTTACATCTTCATCTGAAGTCAGCTAGCAGAACACTGACTTCCAGTCAGCTAGGATGAGGGTCTTATAGCCCATACTCACAGTGACACGCCTACTCCAACAGAGTCACACCCACTCGGACACACCACACCCACTTCAACAAGGCCATACCTCCTAATAGTGCCACTCTCTGGGTTGAGCACATACAAGCCATCACAGACACCATCTGCCAAGGGACCCTTAGCAGAGTCCTTCACATCAGCGGCATACCTCAAAACACCCAGAACCAAGAGCAACATAAGCCTCATCTCTGCAGAGATCTACACAAGCCCTTCAAGTGTCTCATTATCATGACAGAACTAGGACCAATTCAGTGCATGTAGAAAAGACTTGGGGCCCAGATGAGGACCATAGGTCCTGGTCCTCAGGAAGAGGTGAGGTAGAGGTAGCAGAGAGCAGACCTGGATCCAATCAGCACGTGGTACATATAGGGCCACCTCTTAGTGCTTCACTGCCAGTGGTAAATGAACAATCTGCAGCCACAACCTGAGAAGGGGGTGAGTGGTAGCATCACACACCCCTAAAGGAAAAGAATATTGGTTACCCTGTTAGAAGTCCTACACATGCACCCCCAAAGTCTGCATGTGCCTACTGCACTCCTTGGCTCTGGCCTAGGTGCCCAACACATTCACAGTACTCTGCAAGAGAATGCTGGCAAATCCTGTCTGGTTAAAGAGGTGGAAGGTAAGACAGGCTTTGTTGCTACCTACAGTGTCCAGGGCCACTGATTGTGAGAGTCAGAACGGGCATTGATTTTCATCTGCCCCCCCCCCCCACCTTGGCTCTGTCTGCTTCAGTCAGAGCATTTCCCAGAAAACAATATTGGGGTTTTGCACAGATCGGAGAATTAGGACTGACCTTGTTGTGTCCCTGACAAAGTGGCCTGTGGCTTTCTCTCTGCAGCCTGGCAGGTGGCAGATGGGCAGAGGCAGGATGGGCTTCTCGGAGGAGCTGGGAGGCTTATTTTTGGCTGACCCATAGGGAGGAATTGACCTCATGGTCCTGTGAGGGGACTTTTTGCTTTAGAAATACTCTTTAATGTTTCTGTGTTCCACTTTCCTGGGAAACAGGGTGGCTGCAGCCTTTCAGAGTGGCTACCAACAGCCCAAGCTGAGCATAGCAGAACAAAGGGGAGGCAGGACCCAGGCCTGCAGCCTGGATGGCTCACAGAAGCTGAACAAAATTGCTGAGGCCCGCACTTGGCTGGTGGCACGGACAGGATTGGAGGAAAAAGCCTTGGGTCCAGCTTCTCAAAAGGCAAGAGACAAGAGAAAGAGGGCTCTGTTGGGGTCCAGGACTCAGGGACCCCAGTGACCCCCCTGCCTCGGGAAACAGTGTCTGACTAAAGGGGGACCTGGAAAGGCTCACAGCTCACCCAGCTAGAGGTGGGGGCAGGTATGGGTCCAGCACCCTCCCGTGGGTTTGATATTTTCACAGGTTCCTTGTCCCCAGTGGAGGGTCCCAGGCTGGCATAAGCTTGCCAAAAGGTTGAGGGGGTAGGGTCTGTGTGGCCACTTGACAGAAGGAGCTAGAACAGTATGATAGTTTGAACAAGAGTGACCCCACAGGCTCATGTATTTGAATGCCAAGGGAGCGAGTGCTATTGCAAAGGATTAGGAGGTGTGGCCTTGTTGGAGGAAGTGTGTCACAGGGGGTGATCCAAGCCAGGTACCAGGGTCTCTCCCTTCCTGCTGCCTGAGGATCCAGATGTAAAGCTCTCAGCTCCTTCTCCAGCACCAAGTTTGCCTGAGTTCTGCCATGCTTCCCTCCATGACAGTGGACTAAATCTCTGAAATCTTAAGCCACTCCCAGCTAAATGGTTTCTTTTATAAGGGTTGCCGTGGTCATGGTGTCTCTTCACAGCAACAGAACACCGACCAACACAGCAGCCATAGCTTTGGCAGTTACTGGAAGTCATAGAGCCAGGCCCCGAAAGGGACCACTGCACTTATTGGGTCAGAAGACAGGATGAATAGGAAGAGCATTTTCTTCTTCCCATCCTGACATCTACTCCTGAGCACCTACTAAGTGTCACTGTTGTGCAGAGTCTCCACCAAGGCTACAGGCTCAGTCCTGAGCACCTACTAAGTGCCACTGTTATACAGAGTCTCTACCGAGGCTACAGGCTCAGTCCTGAGCACCTACTAAGTGCCACTGTTATACAGAGTCTCTACTGAGACTACAGGCTCAGTCCTGAGCACCTACTAAGTGCCATTGTTATACAGAGTCTCCACCACAGGTTCAGTCCTGTCTGCTGCTCTCCTGAGAGGGGAACATGGCCCTCTCCGTGTCACAGTGGACTGTAGTAATACTCAGGGCAGAGAGCCTGCCTGCCGGCAGGATGTCCTAAATTTCAGGGAAAAAATGAGAAAGTGTGGTACGTAAACAGGATATCAGAGAGACAAAGGATATCGGAGGGGAAGGCAAGAGGCAAGTCTGCCTGTGGGCTCAGCCAATGGCACCAGGACTCTAATCTTTCCCTCATCACTCATTAATCCAGTGAACATTGGCAGAACGCTTTCTTTGAAAAAAAGCAGGTGTCTTGGACCCTGCTGACATCCACAGGTTGGCTAGCAACTTCTTTATGGCCTTTCCCAGACCCCACACTCCCGAATATTGTTGGAGGCCAGATACACAGACTACAGCAGTACTTGAATAAGTCACGACACTGGACAGGGTGGCAGCATGAACTGCCATCAGGTGCCACAGTGATGCTAATGACAATGGAGCTGGGAAATCCCTAGGATCTAAACTTTTACTGTCTTTTGTCTGTTTGGATATGCAAACACCATTGTAGTAGAGAAGCTACAGAATTCTGTCCAGCGACAGGATGAAGACAACCTGTCCAGGGCTGGCGCTAACTAGAGGTTGCACAGCCACAGGATGCAACCAAGAAGCATGAAAGGCTGGACCATGTGGCCCAGGAGCTGTAACAGGCTGCATGCTGAAGCCAGAGGGCCACAGAAGGCTGTACTGCCTAGGTTTGGGTGTGTTGCATGAATACATCATGAAAACAGCCTAAGGACACACTCCTTGGAGTGTCTCTTCACCATTAGGTGGTAGCTGACTGTATTTGCTCCTGACCCCACGAAGGACAGCCTCTAACACTGTCCTTTCTGTCTGTCACTAGAATCGATTAAGTAGCCACTGAGCAGCTGGTCAGTGCCTGTTGAGCACGTGTTGTTCAAGAAGTGGTGACAAGCCTTGAGCTTGTGTCTCTGCCTTGTGCCCATTTTATCCCCAGCATTGCAGAGGGAGCAAGGACTGGGTACTTTCCAAGTTTTATAAAGATGTCCCAGAGCTGTCATAGCTGCAGTGACTTCCCAATAAAGAACATGCCAAAACAAACTTAATAAAAGTGTTAAGATATTTTGCTTCAGAGTTGGTGAGGATGTACTGACCTCATCTGTCTCAGAGTCTGGCTTTTTAAACATGGCGACTGTTTACAGGCAAATGGATCTTGAAATATTCCAAAGATTGTCTCCATCCTGCTCTTTATGTGAGTGTGTATGAGTGTGTGTGTGTGCATGCATTGTGGTATGCAATTGTGTGTGTTCATGTGTAGTGTGTATTTGTGGGGGTAGGGCATGCACAGTGTGCATTTGTGTGTGTGCATATGTGGTGTGCGTTTGTGGGGCATGCATACACAATGCATTGATATGAAGATGTGCATAATGCAGTGTGCATTTGCATGGGGGTGTGTGCATGTGCAGTGTGCATTTGTGTGTGTGTGTGTGTGTACATTTGCATGAGGTGTACTGAAGTCCCTCTCTCACACACTCTTTCTCATACACATTTCTCTCACACACATACTTTCTCTCACACATTTTCTCTCTCACACACACTTTCACACACTCTCACACACAGTCTCCTACACACACATTTACACATATTCTCTCTCTTACACACATTCACACAGTCTTTCACACACTCACATACATTCTGTCTCTCTCACACACTCATATATATACTCTCTCACACTCTAACTCACGTTTTCCCTCTCTAACACACACCACATACACTACACACACTACTACCACCGAGGCATACATATACAAATATGTGGCATACACACTATTCCACACTACTCCTACTGCACCACTCACATGCCTTACATATCATACATGTACCACATACAAACACACAACACACACATATCTCTCTCTCACACACACAAACACCGTATACCAAACCACATATACACACACATCACGTATCACACAGAGACTATATTTTCAGGCCAATCACATTTAGCAGCTCTGTATCCCATTGCCCTCTGGCAAATTCACAAGATAATTTCCACATTTCCAGATTCTGGAAAGCCTGCCTCAGGAGCTCTGTGCCCTTCACATCTGTACTGGCTGATTCTGTGTCAACTTGACACAAGCTGGAGTTATCACAGAGAAAGGAGCCTCTGTTGAGGAAATGCCTCCATGAGATCCAGCTGTAAGGCATTTTCTCAACTAGTGATCAAGGGGGGAGTGCCCAGCCCATTGTGGGTGGAGCCATCCCTGGCCCAGCCCATTGTGGGTGGAGCCATCCCTGGCCCAGACCATTGTGGGTGGAGCCATCCCTGGGCTGGTAGACCTGGGTTCTATAAGAAAGCAGGCTGAGCAAACCAGGGGAAGCAAGCCAGTAAGTGACATCCCTCCATGGCCTCTGCATCGGCTCCTGCTTCCTGACCTGCTTGAGTTCCAGTCCTGACCTCCTTTGGTGATGAACAGCAATGTGAAAGTGTAAGCCGATTAACCCTTTCCTCCCTATCTTGGTTCTTGGTCATGATGTTTTGTGAAAGAATAGAAACCCTGACTAAGACACCATCCCTGAGACTTGGGGTCTCCTATGCCCTGTGC
Organism: Micromys minutus; assembly: GCF_963924665.1. Taxonomy (NCBI): domain Eukaryota; kingdom Metazoa; phylum Chordata; class Mammalia; order Rodentia; family Muridae; genus Micromys; species Micromys minutus. The sequence goes on from NC_137959.1 coordinate 46,307,594, forward strand.
TTTGAGTTGTTCTGAGTGAGCTAGAAAGCTGTTGTGGAGTCATTCCCCTCTCAGAGGTCCAGGTCCCTGTGACTCTCATCTTTCTATATACAGTCCTGGTGAGAAGACATCTTAGAGGAGACTGGAAATCTCATCAAGGAATCAACAACCCGATCTGAGGATCTGCTGAACCCAGGGAACCCGATCTTCATGTGCAGTAAATACAGGCTCGAAGCCAGATTCTGTGGCGTTGGCTGCCAGGAATGAGGAACACTGCAGGGACTCTTGAAGCTGGTGGTCTCTGGGAGTCTGAGGCCACCCCAGTCTGCTGAATTTGAGTCTGGACTCGAGCCTTGGTCCACTGAGCACAAACTGACTCTGGGCCTCCCAAGGAAGCTCTGATAACCAGAAGCTCCGCATGCGAAGCTTTCAAACCCCGTGCGAAGCTTTCAAAGCTCTCAGTGCGAAGTGAGCGTGGGAAGTGCCTGGAGGTGTTAGATGGTTCACTGCACCAGTGTGTGTAGAGGAAAGTAGAATGCCGTGACCTTGCTGAAGGCTGCAAAGGACAAGTCACCTGATAGAAGCTTTGAGTCCCTCACCAAGAGACACTGCCACTGGAAGCTGGTTTCGGAACCCATACTCCTCCTCCCCTAAGAGGAGATGCGGTGAGTGGCAGCCATTGGCATGTTGGGGGTGACTGAGAAGGAGCTCATCCCAAAGTGAAAGGAGGGCGTGGTTAGGAAGTTCATCACTGTGGGGCTGCTGGAAACTGCTTTCCATTCTGTTGAACCCTGTGTATTGAAGTTATTTACTGAAGTTGTAATGCCTGTGGTCCAGCGCTTGGAAAGTGGAGGCAGGAAGATCAGGAGCTCAAGGTCATCCTTAGTAACATAAGTTCGAGTCCTTCCCTGAGTCATTCTGAGCTAGATTCACAGCAGAGGGGAGGGATTTTCCTGGGGTACCTTAAGACAACTCCTGCCCCCAGAGAGAGCCAGCTCCAGGGGCTGCTATAGTTCAGAGCCAGCCTGAGATACTTAAGGCCCTATCTCCAAGCAAGCGGACAGACAGACATCTGTTTGTTTCGTTCAAATGTATTTAAAGCATTCACAGAGGAAATGGTCTCTCTGCCAAAGTGTCTTTTTAAAAAGATTTATTGTGTTCTCAGTAATGTGTGTATGTCTGTGTGTGTGTGTCTGTGTGTGTGTGTGTGTGTGTGTGTGTGTGCATGTGAGTTTTCATACCTGAAAACACCAGAGGTGTTGAATCTCTCTGGAGCTGGAATTACCAGCATCTGGTTACTAAACTCAGGTCCTTTGCAGGGCCAGTATTCAATGTCACTGTGAACTATCTCTCCAGGGCTCTCTGTGTGTCTTTGGGAAGGTGCATGGAGAACCAGTTTGGTAGAACTCTGAGGCTCATGATCTAATTAAGAACCCCCAAACATAGCTAAAATAAGCATTGTCTGACAGTGGCGGGGGATACTGGGAAAGGAGGGGAGAGCATTGGACAGGGAGAGAGCAGGCTTTCCTGCAGCAACTGCAAGGGGGGGAGGGTGGAATATCTGGAGCACCATCTGTGCACTAAACAGCAAGTGTCCTGGAGACGGCCCACAGATCGCCATATGTGTCCTTTCAGAGCTGGCCCGACCTCCGGCAGTACCTCGATACAATGGGGATCAGAACAACTGACCAAAGAGGCTGGACTCCTGCCTTCCCTCCGGTCTGGGTGGAGATCGGTGACACAGAGGTGACTGGTCCTGCCTCACCAGCTGTGGGTGAACCTCCAGGCAAGGAAGCCAGGAGGAAAGAGTTAGGCAAAGCAGGATTTTGGGAAGGACAGTAATAAAACCTCTTGATTTTTTTTTCTGACTGTCGTTCCTCTTAGATATCTGAACCACGGCCAACAGTGGCACCCACAGCAGTATGGGTCAGGGCTGTGTAATATAGGGGTGCGTGGACCCTCTGCATTCTGAAAAGGCACTATAAAGACGGGCTCTTAGGCCTTAGAATAGCCACCCATTCGGCAGGGGCTCTGTACTGTGGAGCTTCAGGCCATACAAGGCGATGTTAACCATGTGTGTTTGGTAGTACCTTTGGCCGTGCCATCCAACTGGGACTTTTGAGGGGACTGGAGACTGGAGGACAAGGACCAGTCATGTAGGTACTTTATACTTCAATGTGGGTGAAGAAGGCCTGCTTCCGCTCCTCCCCAATGGGCCACTTACCTCCCAGGGCCCAGGATAGACTTCTCTCGGTCTCCCAGCTCCACAGGCTCCTGTGGCCTGTGCTTTATAAAAATATGGATTTTTCTCTGCCTGCAGTTTGGTGTATGATAACTGGAGTCTCATCTGTGCCCACAGACTGGAGGTCACGGGCGGCACACATTGAGTGCCCCCACTGTGTCCCGGCCCCCTGCACCTGACACACTGCAAGAGAATCAACCATGAGTGGCCTCTGTGTCCCCCTCTTCCGCTCTTCCTGCTCCATCCCCTTCTTCTTCTTCTTCTTCTTCTTCTTCTTCTTCTTCTTCTTCTTCTTCTTCTTCTTCTTCTTCTTCTTCTTCTTCTTCTTCTTCTTCTTCTTCTCCTCTTCCTGCTCCTCCTCCTCCTCCTCCTCCTCCTCCTCCTCTTTCTTCCCCTTTCCCCTTCCTCTCTCTTCTTCTCTCCTCTCTTCTCTCTCTCTCCTCCTCTTTCTTCTCTCTATCTCTTCTCTCTTCTCTCCTTTTCCTCTCCTCTCTCTCTAAATATTTGGGTGTTTTTACTAGGTGTTATTTTTTCATTGAGACAGGCTAACCTGGAACTTGTGATCCAACCTGCCCCTGCTTCCCAGATGCTGGACTCACTACACAGCACAGCATCTGGTGTAAAGCTCAGTCCCGAGTGGTGTGAGGAACACAGATTCCGTCAGGACTGCTCTGTACTTGTCGAACTTGTCCTAATGGCCCCTCCACACGAGTCCCCGTGCTCTCTCCCTTCTGATTCGGGCATCTGCTCAAACCCAGGAAGGAATTACAGAAGCCGTCACTGCCGAGGCAAACATCCCTCACGGGAGACTTACAGACCTGGGTCTCGTGGGAACCGTGCACAGAACAGCATGGACGATGTCGAGGTGCAGGACTGCCTCCGTGGGCGCTGCTGTCTGCCACCGCCTCCGCCGTGCTTCTTGACCAAAGAACACATCCAGCACGCTCCTACCAAGCAGATCTAGCCTGATGCTGTTCTTAAACACCCAGGAAGCGTGGGATCCGTTATTTATTCGGCTGTTTCCCTTTTCATGGAGATGCTCCTTGTCCCCCATCATGTGACCACAACTTGTGCCTGCAAGAAGCCACCACCAGGTGCAGTCCTGTGACTTGGACCTCGGGTACAAACAGAAATAAACATGTCTTCTACAGAAGTTGTCCAGGCTGACCCGAATACCACAGTTACACAAGTCCTGAGCCTCCCTGTTTCGTGGAGGCTGAATGGCACTCAGCATCTCCCTCCAACCCAACACCCTCAACAGTAGGTCTTGTGGAGCTGGTCCCATCTTGAGCCACTCCAGGTCAGACCCTTGACGCCCTCCCTGCTTTCTGCTACACTAAGACTTTCTCAATCCTGAGCAGCTCACGGTCTCCTTTAGGACTCTGCGCAGTTGCTGTGCGTCCCCTCAGACTCCACCCGTCCCTGCGATTTATATCTCTTCCTGTGTCCTGTCATTAGGAAAGGCCTCCCCTGCGCTGGAAAACTTATATCCAATAAGCCATTATTCAAACAATGTCTTATTGATTTGCTCTTTATCAGTTTAATTCTTATGCTCTCGGCTATGAGGGGAGAAGAGAGGAGAAATCTGAATTCCAAGCAAACTCTGACTTGAGTAAAACCATGTGCATTCACTCCCTTCTGATGACGAGACCCCAGGGTAGCCGTCCAGAGTTAGAGCACACTAGGGTATACCTGTGTGTCTGTTTTCTGATTTAAGGCCCTAAGGAGAAAAATACTTCAGACTACCGTGATGGGAGGAGCCTGCTCACCCGAGAAGACTAAGTGGGCGGTGCCTCTGGAAGAGAGTTTTCTATGTCTGCTGGCCACTGCGGGCTTGACTAGGAAGTCCCGTGTGAGCTGTGTATCAGGACCAGAAGTCCCGTGTGAGCTGTGTATCAGGACCAGGAAGTCCCGTGTGAGCTGTGTATCAGGACCAGGAAGTCCCGTGTGAGCTGTGTATCAGGACCAGGAAGTCCCATGTGAGCTGTGTATATGCTGATGGCTTACATCAAGCGAGCTTACGCACAGCGTCTTATGGAGCTGGTGGTGGGAAATGAGACACAGCTGACAGAGAACTATCCTCCAATGGGACAATGTCAGCAGGAAGTCCACCAAGCAACGCAGAGCCAAGAAGACACGGCATCTCAAATGGGACCAAGTGTTTAAGTATCTTTGGGACTGATAACCACAGACCTTCAAGTGGAAGGAAAGCTGGGTTGTCAGGATCTGAAGATGCCCCCATCACTACCCTAAAGTCCTGGGCCTGGGCCATTGCTGGCCTGGCCAAGCATGTTCTGGTAGATAAGAAACTATATCCCATCTCTAAATATCTGGCTCCACACTAGCCTGGACCTCAACAGCAAACCAAATAAAGTCTCCCCTTGAAAGTTGTGTGTGTCATGGAAATCTATCACTGTACTAGAAACAAAACTAGACACTTGGTGTGCGCAGGCTCTAGGTTTACTGATACCAGTGAGCATCCTCCCAAATGCCTTCTTTATGGCAACCAAGACCTCAGCCGGAGACATAAGAAACTCAAGGCCACTCAGCCCTGAGTGGAGCTAAGCTTGACCTTGGGTGTTCTGGCTCTGGTCGGCCCATTCTCAGAGTCTACACTAAGTCCTGATAGGAAGATGTCACTGTGCCCCACATGGCAGTGCCGTTTTTCCTGCTGTGTGGATCGGGCTCCCTTTGCCCCTATGTTAACACATTGTCGTCACTGAGGCTTCCCATACTGGAAGAGGACGGAGGTCAGTATGAGAACTCTGGACTTTTCTCTTTGCTTTTTTGAGGGATGGATCCTTCTGCTACTTGCTGGAGAGCACTGGCAACCATCTTTTGCATCTAAGTTCATTCCAAGCCCGGGCTGTCTGCTGAGCATGAAACAGTTGCATACAAGGTCCTGGACACCTTCCCAGCCAATCAATCAATACCATTTGGGTATTGATTAAACCAGTGACCACTCCACTTAATTGTAAAGAGCATCTAATACATATTTTATTATTCAGTCTGTACACAGTCACGGGGAGTTGACAGGCCCCTTACGGATTTTCCAGACTCACCCATCCAGTCACCTCCTCCCAAGTAAGAGAGAACTTTGTATGATGTTGGGTCTTGGAATGAGACAGATCTCACTTCTAACACAACTGTGGGGGGGATCTCTGCACAGCCTTCCTGCTTTCTGTTTGATGCACAGTCTTTGTAAAGATGCCATGGTGAAAAATGCTCCGTTCAGATCCCTGTCATAGAGACGGGGGATAAGGATTACCAGTTCAGGATACTCGGCCCATTTCTTTGCAACCCTAGAAAGTGACAGGCTAGGTCGTGACACAAGCAGCGTAAGCTACAGTGTCTTGGACGCTCACCTCTCAGAAAACTACAGGCCGTTTCACCAGCTCCACCGGAACCATCAGGGATCCAGGGTCTCCCTCCCTTGCAGATTTACTAGGGATATCTGTAAAAACTGCCCAATATCCAGACCCCAGGCTGCGGTTATTTTTGAGTATCAGCTTAATACAACTTAGAGCTACCTAGAGGGAGTCTCAGTTGAGGAATTATCTGGATGGTGCTGCTCTAAGGCATGTCCGTGGGGGGCTGTCTTGATTATTAATTGAGACTAGAAGACCCTCCCCCGTGAGTGTGGAAGACACAGTCTCCTGGGTGGCCATTAAACTTGTGTGAGAGTGAGGAAAGCCACCCGTGCCTAAGCACAGGTAAGCGATCAAGAGTGGACTTGTCTGTCTCTGCCCTTGGCAGGGGATGTGTTGTGTCGACGTCCCCCCCACCCCACCCGCTGAGCGATGGCGGCCTCTCCTACGTTTCTCTGATCAGAGTGCTTTAACAGAGCCACAGAGATGGGCTGAGAGCATCACTCGATGTCCCCTGGCCTCTGCTTTGAGGAGGACTGCAGAGCCACAGTGTGTGAGATGCCATTTGGAATCACCTCTCTCAGAAGCCATCTGCTACAAAGGCCAAGAAGCCAAAAGGAAAAGCAGCCCAAGGCTGAGAAATGGAAAAGAATATCTTCTTCCACAGAGTGGGGGAAAAGCCAGGACCCTCCAAGGAGAGAAGGCCCAATGGGCCTGTGTTTGAGACGCAGAGTGTTTGACAGAAGGGCAGGCAAATGCCAACATAAGTAATTATATTGTCCTATCACATTGAACGGCTAAATGTGCCCCACACAGGGCTGGAATGCCTGGCTTCCAGTCAACTCTGCCCCAACAACAGCGCCATCTGCTCCAGCCACTTTGGGAACTGAGACTTCACCCTGGGCCTGGGCGGCACAGAGGAGAGCGCACTTCGTACAAGTGAAGCTGGGGCTCGGTCCTCAGAGCCAAAAATAAGTAAGTAAATAACTTCAAGACATTGATCCTTTTGGGAAGACTACAATACCCAGAACATTGAATTGACTTTTTTCTTTCTTTTTTAACTCACTTTTTATTGGATATTCTCTGTGTTTACATTTCAAGTGTTATCTCCCTTTTCCCCTCTCCCCTCTCCCATCCCTTCTCCCCTTCTCCTTGCTTTCATGAAGATGCTCCCACTCCCAACCACCCCCTCCCACCTCAGGATCTTGGCATTCCCCATACACTAGGAAAACACACCTTCACTGGACTAAAGGCCTCTCCTCCCTTTGATGCCAGACACTGCTATCCTCTGCTACATATGCAACTGAAGCCATGGGTCTCTCCATGTGTGCTCAATGGTTGGTGTTTTAGTCCCTGGGTGGTTTGTTTGGTTGGTATTGTAGTTCTTACCATGGGGTTGCAAACCCTTCCAGCTCTTTGAATTATCTTTTAACAAAACATTTTTAAATGATTTTGTGTATGGATGCTTTGTCTGCATGTTTGTCTGTGCACCACGTCCATGCCTGGTGCCTATACATGTGTCTTGCACACTTGAACACAATGATACAAGAAAGCCAGGTGGGATGGCACATGCCTGCAATCTCGGCACTTGAGAGACTGAAGCAAGAATGTGACCATGCATTCAAGGCTAGTTTGGGCTACAGAGTAAGATCATCTCAAAGCAAGCAAAGAAACGGACAAAAAAAAAAAAAAAAAAAAAACATAAAAAGGAAAATTAGGAGGCAAAAACTGAGGGGAAGAGGCAGGCGAGATGGTTCAGCGGGTAAGGGTGATTGCTGCCAAGTCTGATAACCTGGATTTGATCTTTGGAACCCACACAGTACAGAGAGCTGAATCAGGTAGTTTGTCCTCTGGCCGGTACATGCTCTCCCTGTCCTGTGTTCCTTCACAGTGCACTCATTCAAACATGCCTGCATTCACACAAACACAAATTTTGAAACATTTATTTTACTTTATGTATATGAGTGTTTTGTCTGCACATGTCTATGTACATGTGTGTAGTGCCCTTGGAGACCAGAAGGGGGCGTTGGATTACCCTGGAACTGGAGTTACAGACAGTTGTGAGCTGCTGTGAGGGTTCTGGGAATCAAACATCCTCTGGAAGAGCAGCCAGAGCTTTTTACTGCTGTGTCAACTCCTCGAGCCTAAATAAAAGTTTTTAAAAGGGGGAGGGGATGGCTTTGCCAATAGTTGGTGCTGGCCTATTGTGGTGGTTTGAATACAAATGGCTCCCGCAGGCTCACCAAGGGAGGCGCTATTAGAAGGCTGGCCTTGTTGAAGGAAGCAGGCTTTGAAGTTTTAAATGTTCAAGCCAAGCCCAGTATCACTGTCAGTTCCTGCTGTCTGCTGCCCCAGACATAGAGATCTCAGCTCCTTCCCCAGCACCATGTGTGCCTGTGTGACGCCATGCTTTCTGCCATGATGATACAGACTGAACCTCTGAAACTGTAAACTACCCCTAACTAAATGTTTTGCTTTATAATGGCTGCCATAGTCATTGATGTCTCTTCACTGCAACAGGAACCCTAAGACACCGATCACATGTCCACATGGTAAAATAAATGAATGAATAAACAAACCATGCCGTGTGCAAAAACCAAGTCCATGTAGAGTGTAGACTTGTAAAAGAAAACAAGCTTCCACATGATAACACCAGAGGAGAATTCAGACACTGGTTAAGTGAGGCTGTATTAAGTGCCAATCAAAAAGAGGATGAACTTCTGTTGATAGAAGAAGATAATAAAAAGATTAGAAAAATGTAAGACACGACATAAGGAATAAATTCATGATATTCGTATTTGATAAAAGGCTTAGGTATAGGATACACACACAGATAAACAACACAACCAAACCACAAACACACACACACAAATAAAAAAAAACAAATAAATCTTTAAGAAATATAACTTGGTAAATAATTCATGAGAAAGTGTTCAACCTCAGTAGTAACCAGCAATGTGGATTGCAACAATGTATAACATCGTCACAGTGTGGGAAAGGAGCACTTGGACATATTTGGTGGTGGCATATTTGCAGGTGATCACATATTGGTTCAAAAGATTTAGAGTGTTATTTGGGAACTAATACTAAAGAAATAAATACACTCATCTGCATAGATTTAGCTATTAGCATATTAATCCCAGGGGTGTTCTTGACAGTGAGGTGTCTGCAAAAATTAAATGACACCTAATTAGAATTGGATACATAAATAAGGTATAGTCTTATAAATATAATCACATTAAAATGAGGAAAATGTGGAGAGTAATTATGAAGGGGCTGCTTGTGATCAACTAAAGGAAGAAATGGATGTTCACAAAATACAATCTGCAGGCTGAGGATGTGGCCCAGAGGTTGAAACTCTTGACTTGAAAGGCAAGGACCAGAGTTTGGATCCCCTGAGCTCACATGGATGCTGGGTACCTGTGGCGGCCTGCCTGTAAGACCAGCCTCAGACGGGGAAGACAGGGAATCCTTGGAACAAGCTGTTTGGTGAGACTAGCTGTATTAGTGAGCTCTGGTCTGACCAAGAGATCCTGTCTCAAAAAGAACACAGTGGAAGAGTGATCAAAGGAGATCTCTAACATCAACCTCTGGCTTCCACATTCATGCCTGTGAACACACATATGTGATCATGCAAGCACGCTCATGCCATATGGGTGCACTTGGTAAAAAGATAACGTACACTATAATATAATCATCCCTTATAAGGGAGATAGCGCTAGTGTATGTCAGTATACATCCATGTCTAGGATTGCAGGCATGTGGATGGAAGACACATATGGAGACAGGGATGTAGACATCTAGGGAGGCAGGAGCGACATCGAAGAATCAATAGCTTCACCGTTGGGTAGGCAAACAGAGATGGCTTTCCATCTCTGCTCTGAGGTACAGTTCTGTAGCAGGGACATCGGGGCTTCCTCTATGTAAACACTGGGGTCTGTGCAGCTGCAAAAGCATCTCCTGCAGGAGGACCTGATTGAAGACTGCCTGAGAGACCAAGGATTGCTGGTGCAGACAGTGCCAGCCAATCAGGAACTGCTGTTTAGAAGAGTCACTCTTGGGACCAATGGGGCGCAGGTGGGTATTTAAGGAGCTTGCAGCAGAGTTTACATGAGTTTGCTGTGGCGTTTCTCACCTGCTCCCAGACTCTGTGCCAACTCACACTCAACACCCAAGGGCAGGTGGGGGAGGGGGGAAGCTGTCCAGGGCACAGGCAACACAGTTCCTAATTTCCTCTCCAAATAAATGTTAATTTAGTTAAAAGTTATAAAAAAGGAGCCATTTCACCAGCAAGGAGCCATAGCAGCTTTATGCCAGGTCAAGTTTTGCTGCAGAATGTGTGGGGGTGGGGTGGGGGGATGGGGGTTATGAAAAACTGTCCCAAAGCTCTGTGGTTCTTCATTTCACTGAGCATCTTGTGCCTCCACATATCTGTGTGCAGCTTTCTTGTGCTCTGTGACATCAGGTGGTCTGTGACATCGTCCACTAAATGTTGTTTGTTTGTTTCCTGTTTTCAATTCAGTTTCTATACCCAAGTGACTCCTGGACATGTGACAACCCAGCCTGGCTGCTTCCTTTCAGCTTCTCTGGTGGAAAGCATGTGGCTGTACCCGAGGTTCTTCTCTAAGTGGTGTTTTCCAGCCTGCAGCCAGACTTGCCTCCTGCTGCCCCCAGACTCAATCCTGCTTGCTCTGCATGTCCTGTAAACAGAGCTTCTGCCTCTGCCTGAAGTGCTGGGATTAAAGGTTTACACCATAGTGTCAAGCTACACTAAGTCATTTTTAAATAATTCACTGTGGGTCTATAATAACATGGCTATTTGTGTGTGTGTGTGTGTGTGTTAGCCGGAAGGCAACAGATTCATTGGAGATAGAGTTAGAGGTGGTTATGAACCTCCCAGTGTGGGTACTGGTGATGTCTGCCAGAGCAGCAAGCCCTTAGACACCAATCCATCTCCAGAGCGCCTCCTTCCCCACCGTTTTCACCAGTGCTGTGGATGAAGCCTAGGGTCTTATGAATGCTACCTGTGTTCTTTACTGCTGTTCCTTGCCCTCAGTCCCTCACGGGTGGATTCTAGGCCTGTGCTATGCTACGTCCCCTGCCCCCAGCATCCTTACCCTGCTTTTAATAATAGAACTCCTGCTCTACTCTTGCAGATTTAATTAGCAATAAAATTGCCAATTAGGAGTATTTTGTTTCAAAATTTTAGAACTCGTTACAATTCCCGAGCCTTGAAATTGGTGCCAGGTGATACAGCAGTGTCCCCAGAGCAGCTTCAAGTTCTGGATGGATGTGTGGCATCGCCCAGGTTCCTCTCTCCTGCGGACCTGGACCCCAGGTCTCTCCCTCAGGCACAGTGTTGCATAATACTACTTTCCGTTCTGAAACCACCCACTAGTCATTTAAATATTGTGCCAATTACACAATTTGCCTATGTAATGAAGTTATTTATAACTTGCCTTTCGCCCAAGGGCATGCAGATGCCTTAAATAGCATCACTTACCCAGAACTGCAGGAGTTTCAGCTTGACCCGTCAAAGCTGGCTAATGCCGCAAGCCAGTGAGGCTGCAGGTGAGGATGGAAGCTCACATCCCGCCCCCTAACCCCCACTGCTATAGCCTTTCTCAACATCACACTGGGTACAACTTAAGAGGCTTCTGATCTATGTGGTCCTGGAACCTTCAGAAGCTATACCAGAATGTGATCTCAGTCACTTTTAATGGGGGCTGGAGAGTAGGCAGTTAGGAGAATGGACTGCTCTTCTAGAAAACCTGGGTTTGGTTCCCAAGCACTCATGTTGAAAGACTCACAAGTAACTGCAACTCCAGCATCCTGGGATGTGGTGCCCTCATCTGGCCCCCACGGGCACCTCACACAATCACGGCATATACTTGCAGAGACACAGATACACACACACACACACACACACACACACACACACACAAATAACATTCTTTTTAAAAAAATGAATCTTATTGAAAGTCTTCAATTGTTAATAAAAGAGGGTGCTTCTCTAATGAGCTGAAGGTGTGAATGAGGTAGTGAATTATTCTGTTTTATAGTACCATATGACCTGAATCTGGAGACTTTAAAAGAAAGAAAAAGAAAGAGGTTGTTTAGCTTGTAATGTGGAGGCCAAACCAATTGTCCTCTTAGGAAAATAACATGGCTGCTATCCAATGTTCGAGATCGGGCAGCCTCTTGGGAGAGTCCCTTGGCAGGGTCACAGCTGAGGCAGGAGCATATCTCTGGAAGAGAGGTCACATGCAAAGACAAGGGGTCAGTGGGAGTCCCTCCAAGCAGTGTCCCCTGTGACTGAAATGCCTTATGCTAAGTTCTGCCTCTTAATGGTTCCCACCTGCTCCACGTTTTAAGCACACCTTCCACGGTGGTAGGTTAACCAGATCCTACCCACGGCAGTTAAAAAGGAGCTAAAAGGCTTTTGCGTGTATTTCAAGCTTCACAGTTTTTAAAAACAAAACAACTCACATCAGTAGAGATTATGTTTTAGTACTACAGGAGTTTGAATGAGAAACCTCATAGATGTATATATTTGAACACCTGTTGGTGAAACTGTTTGAGAAGATTAGGAAGTGTGGCCTTGTTGGAGTAGGTGTGCCACTGGGGGATGGGGCTTTGAGAGTTCTAAAGGCCAAGCCATTATCTATTTCCCATTAGGCCTTTGTTTCTGCTTCCTGCTTTTAGATCAGCTGTGCTCTCAGCTACCACCCCGCACCGTACCTGTCTGGCTATTGCCTTGCTCCTCACCATGACAGTCATTGACTATAACCCTCGAGAACCATGAGCCCCCAAAGTAGATGTTTTTCTTTATGAGTTGCCTTGGTCATGGCGTCTCTTCACAGTCATAGAAAAGTAACTAAGATGAGAACTACTTCCAAATCTCTCTAAGAAATTAATAATTTACCCAATTCGTAATTTTAGTTTGTTTTGAGACAGGGTCTCAGATAGTCCAGGGTAGTCTAAAACTCACCATGTAGCCTATGATGACGTTAAACTTCTGATCCTCCTGCCTCTACTTCCTAAGGGCTGGGATTACAAATGTGTGTCCCCGGCACCCAGATGACAGTGTTAAGAAATTCCTGTGGACTTGTTTGTGCCCCCAATACATCCCATGCTTCTCAAACGAAACATTGCAGGCTTCAATATATAAGTGTTTTGAAGACATCAATCGTCCCACACTGTGATTTGGAAGAAGGTGGTAAGTGGAGGTATGAGCTTTAAGAGACAAAGGAGGGGAGCCCAGCTGACTGGGGTTATCAGGGCTTTGACTTTAAAATCTAGTGTGAACTGTCTTTCTAGCCTTAGAAGGCTAGGGGCAAGGGTGAGAGTGTATATGAAAAGAAAGCTAACGGCTAAAAGCTTTTTATTAAAGACATGGAATAGTGTTAAATATAGCACCTACAGGTCAACTGAAGAATGCAGGAGAATGCCCCAGAATGCCTGACAGCATTACCCACAGTGCATTCTGTTCCATGATCTGTCACCATTTAAAAAGCTGGGGTGGAGTTTGCACATGCAGTTGTGGTTTTGTTTTTGTTTTTTACTTGCTTTGCTTCTTTAGCTCATCTGAAAGCATTTTTGTTGACACTTAACTTCTGTTGCTGCTGCTGAGGACGTTGTCTTCAGTGCTGGGATGGAACATTGGACCTTGCACATGCTGGGCAAATTCTGCACTGCTGAGAATCAGCCTCTGCTGAGTCCTGTCCGCCTAACCCTGCCCCGCGGAAGTACTGGGACTTTTTTCTATTTTTCTTTCAAGGTCGTTGTTGTTCTGTATTTAGGTCTGTTTGGGGGACTTTGTGTGTGAAGATTTGCATCTTGGAAGTTCTAAAATGACAGTCACTGGCGCCAGTTGTGTCTCTGCCTCTTCATCTCGTCCCCTTTGCTCCTAAACGTCTTGCTTAACCCACATTAGACTTCCTCTTTGGAGCACTGAGAGGCACCGGGTATTGAACCCAAAGCCTCACACATGCTAGCAAGGTTGCTCCCACCAAATCCCCCCATCTGCTTCCTTGTCGGAGGCTCTTCCTGTGCTGTCCTTGCCTCAGAACTTCTCTTCCAATGCTCTGCTTTCTTTCTTTCTTTCTTTCTTTCTTTCTTTCTTTCTTTCTTTCTTCCTTCCTTCCTTCCTTCCTTCCTTCCTTCCTTTCTTTCTTTTCTATGCAAGACTTTATATAATATGAAGTGGAAACTTCAGGGCTCTTTGGAAGGCCTGTCGGATGGTATTTTTCTGGGGCAAACATGAGAAGGAACATTTTGTTGAAGTGGACACAGGTGAAAGGCTAAGGCAGGCTCCGGAAGGAATGTTTCACTGAAGCAGACACGGGACAGAGGATGTGCTGCTAAAGCCAGCACGTGAGAGGACACGTGACAAAGGATTCTTTGCTAACGACATGCATGTATTAGTCTGCCTTACATTGTGTAGCTGAGTTCCATTTGTCAGGACTCCACAGAGAGAAACACCAAAAACCTTCCGGTGGCGTGCTGCAGTTTGGTGATGCTTCCTCCGACTCAGGTTAATTGGATGCACGTGCTGAGGCAAGATCCATGGAGGACACGTGACGTTTGGAGGGTATGGCTAGGACTCCACAGAGTGATGGAGACAGAGCTCGGCTTGCTTACAGAGCTCACTGTGCAACACTGTGGGTCTCACATCTTCCCTGATCTTTGCTTCCCCGACAGAGGCACAGCTGAGAATTCCTGGTGTCCTGTTAGTCCTTCCTGCTGACTCCGGCTGAGGCCTGGCTGTCTTTGCTAGGTCATGTCACCATTGTTGCTAACCCAACTCTACCAAACTGGACTGCTGGTGTATGTGTGAAGTGTTCGTGACTGGATTGAGCTGCTGCTGCCACCACTGACTTGTGAACTGAGCTGCCAATTTTCAGACAACACAGATGGGAGTTCTCCAAAGAACCTTCCTAAACAGGGCCACTTCCTGCCTGCCCCCCATATCCTTTCTCCTCCACTACCTCTGGTGGGTGGTGGGCTACAAGGGAGGTTAAAGCTTTTAAGAACCATCATTAAAAAATAAGGTTTGAAAAAAAACTGAAGTTACAATAAGAGCTACATTCTTCTTCAACAAGCCTGCCCTTAGTAGGCCATGGAAATGACCCATGCCATTCTGAGATTTAATTTGGTACATTAAGTTTAAGTGTTCAACTCCATCCTCTTTCAGATCTCCTTGGCCAGCAAAGTCTCTCAACCTTCTCACATAGTTTCTTCTAATGTCTAATTCCAACAGCAAAAACCCTCCCCGAACTGCCTCTGTCACTTGCTGTTTCTGTTTTTTCTCACTCAGTATATCAGAAGTTTCTTGAGAGTTGTTTGTCTAAGAAGTTTATTGAAGAAAGTCAATTTCTAAAGTCAAGGAAAATTCCATTCTGGGTTTTTACCCTTACTTTTTCTGGGAGGCCTGAAATGCCGCTAGTGTGGTCTGGTGTCAGTGAAACGACCCCTTCACCCTTGTGTCGCCTCTTTGTGGGTCTGTATATAAGGACTGGCCTTTGGTTCCAGTCTGCTGTCGGTGGGTTTGCCCTTTGGTTCATGCTGAGGAACTGTGTTGTTTTCTCTGTGGCACTGTGGCGTGGTAGCAGGGAGCACTGGGTGTGTCTCCAGGCCATGCTTGCTCTGGGAGAGAGTTTCCAGTGTGGCAGTTTTTCCTTGGACTATGCCCTGCCATGTCCCCCAGGACATCCCTCAGAGCTGTCCCACACAGATCTAGGATACACACAGGGGTATATGTGACTGGGTCAATGTCTGTCTTAGTCAGGGTTTCTATTCCTGCACAAAACATGACCAAGAAGCAAGCTGGGGAGGAAAGGGTTAATCAGCTTACACTTCCACATTGCTGTTTATCACCAAAGGAAGTCAGGACTGGAACTCAAGCAGGTCAGGAAGCAGGAGCTGATGCAGAGGCCATGGAGGGATGTCACTTACTGGCTTGCTTCCCCTGGCTTGCTCAACTTGCTTCTTTTAGAACCCAGGTCTACCAGCCCAGGGATGGCTCCACCCACAATGGGCTGGGCCATGGATGGCTCCACCCACAATGGGCTGGGCCCTCCCCCCTTGATCACTAGTTGAGAAAATGCCTTACAGCTGGATCTCATGGAGGCATTTCTTTAACTGAGGCTCCTTTCTCTGTGATAACTCCAGAGTATATCAAGTTGACACAAAATCAGCCAATACAATGTCCCAGCTCTATGTTTAGCCAGAGCTCTCGGGGAGGTGGGAACCAGGGCTCAGGACTTGGCATGTTCCCCACCCAGGCTGTGAGCTGCCTGCTCTCTTCCACCGCTCCCGCTTGCCCTTGGCTCTCTCCCCTGTGTGTTTCTTGGTTTCTTGCCCGCTCACTGAAGCTTTAAGAAGGTTTTGGTTATCAACCTTTTCAGTTACTTTCAATAGGAAGAATGATCTGGGTAATTGGGTTGCTGTACTTCCAGGAAGAAAAACCCTGCAAGGCTTGCTTATGCGAAACATAAAGGGGAGGAAATGATTCCAATACAACGCGCAGGCTGGTAAATAGCACCGGGCTATTCATCTTGGGAACGGGCATGCCAGTCCTTTTATAGCCAAATGCCCAAAGTGGCTTTGCTTTCTTCTCGGGTGGCATGAAAAGCTGCAGGTCAGGTACGTGACTTTCTGAAGAAGTCGTGGGAAGAGGTACATGGCTGGCAGGGTCACAGAGAGGGAAAGTCTTCTTCCGCTTAGAAGTGCGGCGTCCAGGTAAACGTCAATCATCCCTGCCAATCAGTGACCGCAGGTGCGGAACCGGAACAAACAGTCCTGAATAAATAGCTCGCATCCTTCACACCCCACCTCAGCCTCGTAAAAATAGAGCGCTCGCCTGGCAGCTCCCAACGGTATACATATAAAACGGGCTAAATTGAGCTGGAATTCCTTTCTCTCCGACTCAGGTATTAAAAAAATAAAATGCTTTTTTGGGAGATGGCTCGGTGGGTAAAATGTTTGCTACGAAAGCACAAGAACCTGAGTTTGAAAACCCAGAACCCACACAAAAGAGCTGGGCACAGTGGTGAGTGCTGGGGGGGGGGGGGGGCGGGACACAGAGGCACAGGATCCCTGGGGCTTGCTAGCCTGACTGTCCAGCCTAGTGGGTGAGATCCAGGTAAAAGTGAGAGAGACTATCTTAAAAATGAGGTAGATGTCACCTGAGGCTGACTTCTGGTCTCCAACTGTACACACATCCAAAAGATATTTTTTGTCCAGGTGAAAAGACAAAATTCCTTTAGCAAAAAGAG
This sequence comes from Micromys minutus, assembly GCF_963924665.1. Lineage (NCBI taxonomy): Eukaryota > Metazoa > Chordata > Mammalia > Rodentia > Muridae > Micromys > Micromys minutus. The sequence goes on from NC_137959.1 coordinate 46,324,462, forward strand.
AAGAAAAGTACCTCACTGAAAGTCTCTTCCAAAGAGCAGTGTGATAATCTGCACTCCCCCCACCCACCACACTCTCTCTCTCTCTCTCTCTCTCTCTCTCTCTCTCTCTCTCTCTCTCTCTCTCTCTCTTTCAATATGGGTGGCTCTACCCCAGCAGGAAGGCCCGGACCTCTTCCCTTCAAGAAGAGCAGAGAGGCAAACACCAGATACCACTAGCCTGGCCCAGGGACGTGAAGATGGGAACCAGACCTTCTCCAGAGGCTGCCCATTCAGAAGTCTGGATTCAACGCCTCATTAGCAAAACCACACACTGAGCCACACCATGATGAGGCCCGTGGCACAGAGACAGACAGCAAAGGCTCTGTTGCCCCAGCTCGAGGGTAGACCTGAAGCTGCTCAGACCTTCGGCAGAGGCCCAGACTCCTTCCTCAGATGTCCTACCCACCCCCACCCCACCCCCCGTCCTCCACGCCAGCTCTCCACCCTCGGCCGCCATTGCCCCAGCCCAGCTCGACTCTAGAATGCTCCGGTGGGATGAAGTACAGTGGTGCGTGAGGTGAGCATCTGCTGACCCTGAGCTGGGAGCGCAGGAGACAGGATGAGTTCGGCTTTGTCAGAATGACATTCCCACAGCGGAAGTGACCTACATCTCGTGCAGTTCCTCTACTTGAGCTTGCGTGCGTCACACTTGGGGATGATGCTGAAGATGTAGGTGTGTGTGTATCCAATTGTGGCCGCCTGCATGGGTCTCAGGAGAGTTGTACGTGCAGCTTATGCATTTGTAGATGGCAATGTCGTGTCACAGTGTCAGAAGGTTGGATAACCCTGGTCCCTCAACACCACCAAGACTATCTAACCCCTGGGCTCCAAATCACTATAACCAGACAACACCATCAATACGAGGTTGTCTTGGAATCTCCTCTGCCAGTGCCATTAATCTGAAAGTCTTCAATTTAGTCTCAGGATTTGGGGGGGGGGGGAACAAGGGCAGAAAATAGCCATTCTTTGCCAAAAAATACCACAAGAAAAGTCTCTAGGCTACTTACTCATATTTTTATTTTCTGAAACCTCTTGAACCAGGCCATTATAACCTACATTGCTCTCAGAGCTGCTGTCTTCCACATTCCTACTAGTATGGCCCATTAGCCCCCACTCCAAGCATTCATCTGGTTTCCTAATCCACAATCCAAGAGTCCACACTCTGCCAACAAGAATCATGGTCATGTCTGTCACAACAATGCCCAACTTCAAATTCTATGGCTGTGAAGAGCTACCAAGACCACAACAACTCTTATAAAGCAGTTAATTGAAGCTGGCTCACAGTTCCAGAGACTCAGTCATTACCATCCTGGCAGGAAGCATGGCAGCACGCAGGCAAACAGGGTGCTAGAGAAGTAGCTGAGAGTCCAACATCTGAATCCAGAGGCAGCAGGAAAAGGGGGACCCTGGTCCTAGCTTGAGCTTCTGAAGCCCCAAAGACACACTTCCTCCAACAAGGCCACAATTACTCTAACAAGGCCACACCTCCTAATCCCTCTCAATTCACTAGACAGTACACCTGAGAATGTTGCTATCATTACTTTAATAGCAAAGAGTATAGTTTTGGGACATTCAAAGGCACATTAATACTAATATTAATGTGTGATAGACTAAAAGTAAGTCCCCATATCCATTCAACCTAAAAATAAAAAAATGCCTTCTAGTTTTTACCTACTTCCCAGAAGAGATTAAAGGTCTATAATTCCCAGACTATTAATATAATTCTGCAGTCAAGACGCTGCAGCTGGGCCTCCCACCTTTGCAGTGACGTGGTATGCACATGGGTTATGAAACCACAAGGACAGATGGCTAAGCTTGATTAAAAGAGACTAAAACTGCCAGGAAAGACTGGTAAACACACTTATCTAAGGCATTCTGATGCTCCCATGGGGGCTGGGATGCTGTGAGCAAATTTCTCTTCACCTATGATAGGGTACCACCATAGAACCAAGATAGGGTACCATGGACCCAGGATGGGGTGCCACAAAAAGGACACTTAATATCTCAGTGCTGTGGTAGTTTGAAAGAAAATGGCCCTCAGAGGCTCACAGGGAGTGGCATTACTAGGAGATGTAGCCTTGTTGGAGCAGGAGTATACGAGTATACACACACATACACAAATGCACACATATACACATACACACACTCATACAAATACCCAATAAGACCAACACCTATACCGTCAAGGAGGCACGTGTTGTCTGGGCATGCCCACGAGAGCATCCACAGCGGGGGAAGTGGTAATATCCCATAGGGTTTCAGACTGAATAAAGGACATTGGCCAGCTCCCAGCCTACTTCTGTTCCTGTTCTGAGAGGCAGTGTGGGGTGCTGAGTAGCATCCTTCGTGCCTGTTTCCTGATTACCCAAATGTGAGCAAGCAGCCTCCCACTTCTCCCACCAGAGCTGAGAGCTGTTCGCCTGCCACTCAGTCCCAGCCGGTACAGACTGCATCCTCAAACTGCTAACCAAAATAAGCTCTCCCTCCCTCCGGTTGCTCTTCATCAGGGATTTGGCCTTAGCAACAAGAATAACAACACACAGCTGTAGCAAATGAAGATGGTTTTCCTGTCTGTCTGTGCTTTTAAAGGTCCTTAGCCAAGGAGACATGGACACCTGAGGAGAAACAGGGACGGGAAGAAGGACAGTAAAGGGTATAGATTCTAGAACTGTCACTTTGGAGTCTTTGGGGAGAGAGGCAAGGGAGGCAGATGGCTGGAGGTGGGAGGCAAATTGGAAGTGCGGAGTCATGTTGGCAGAGGGGTGCAGGTCTGAGCAGAGGGGAGAGTGAGTGGGTAGAAACCATTAGGCTAATGGCTTCTTGTGCATTTATTTTAGAGTTTAACATTTCAGAAAATGTCTAAAAACCAAAACCAGTAACATCTGGTGGCAGTGACAGCACCGTTTGTGGATTTGGGGATGGAGTCTAGTGGGATCTGGCTGGCAAGCAGGCAGCTAAAGAACAGGAAAAGGACATCGAAGCTGCCTTCACTGTAGAAGGAGGGCCCTTTCTCCTCGGCTGCTTTGTGGAGAGTAGGTGGGGTGGATGCAGAGCAGAATCCAAGAGGCTGGACACTAGTCAATGTCTGTGGGCACCTGCTGGGCAGCAGCTGTCAGGAAGACCACAGAGAAGGACAGCTTAGCAGAGGGCCAAGGTGCTGTCTGGCAGAGCTGCTATTTTCCGGAGGTGTCAGACAAATGATAAACAAGAACTTACCTTTCTACCTGTCAATCATCCATCTATGTGTCTATCCATCTGTCAGTCCATCCATCCATCCACCCATCCGCTATTTGTCCCATCCATCCATCTCTCTGTCCATGTATCCATCCATCTATCTATCCATTTATCTGTCATCTATCTATCATCCTATCTGTCTATAATCTGTCCATCATGATATTTTCTGGGTTTTTTTTTCAGTATTGGAGGTTAAACCCAAGGCCTTAAGCATGTACTTCTGAATGTTGTCTGCAGCCCTGCCATCTATCTTTTATGTAGTTGTCTGTAATATCTGTGTCTATGTATGTATGTATGTATCTGTATATCTGTCTATTTATCTATTTCCTGTCCATCTTCTATCTCAGGAGTTGAAAGGAAAAGAGAGCAGAACTCAGGGCAGAGAGGCTGGACCACAAGAGGGCGAGTTGAATTGAATTGGAGATTTCCACCACTTACAGATAAGGTCACGCCATGATGAGATTTGGAGGCACACATCCCAGAGTGGGTGGCAAAGACCAGGCCAGGGGAGGCTTGTGCCGTGGTGAAACCCAGAGGCCAGTGTAAGAGACAAGAGACTCCGAGACACGGGTAAGGGAGGAAGAAATGCCATGGAGGTCACTCTACCCATTAATCCCCAAGGATGATGCTTGAGCCAGGTGAAGACTGCCATGGGGGGCTAGAGAGCATCCTTCAGGCTCCTGTGGAGGACCAGCTTGAAGGACGAGAGCGAGCCATTAGGAGGTTACTCATATGCTGTGCTATGGGAATATGGGTCAGGCAATTTTTCCTCAGGGGGCTTCAGCCAGCATCTCTGGTCTCTGGCCTCCAGAGACACTGATTCTAAATATTTCCAGTCTTTGCCAAAATTCTGAGGTTGGGGACACCACCCTTCCCACTGAATGGGAGCCAGCGTGAGGGTGGCAGATGAGCAGATTGGAAGGGGGATGAGATTTCAGCTGTTCGCCAAAGCAACAGCGCAGGATGTGTGGGGGTGTGAGAGGAGGAGCGTGCGGGTGAGCAGGGCTGCGTGGTTTTCCCATGGATGCCGGTGCGCAGCCCACTCTCGCTGTTATTTAGTCCAGGACCCAAGACCATAGGACGGGCAGCCGGCGGGTGCTCTTTCTGGAAACGCCTCACATGCCCAGCGCTTCGTCTCCTAGGTGATTCCTAGAAGCCGACGATCGGGTTAATGAGCACAAGATTGAAATTATTGTTCTACCAAGACGACAGAGAAAGGAATAACTTTACTGGGACAAAGTGTTCCTGATACGATTAGGATTTTAAGACATTAACCATCTCTATGTCAATTATTTCATATGCTATAACACCCTGACTCTGAAAAATATAAATCAAAATTGCTACTAATGGGGTTTTTTTTCTATTGTGTATGAAAATATGATAACTTGGTGATCCCCCAAAACATTAATTTTAAAAGAACCACTGTCTATCACCTGAATCAAAGCATTTCTACATTTGCCACGAACTTTCTTTTTTAAAAAGACTTATTTATTCATTTTATTATTATGAGTACACTGTCACTGTTCTCAGACACAACAGAAGAGGGCATGTGGTGGCTGGGAACTGAACTCAGGGCCTCTGGAAGAGCAGCCAGTTCTCTTAACCGCTGAGCCGTCTCTCCAGCCCGCCTCTGAACTCTCAATGTGAACACATATGAGATGCAGAAGCCTTTGTGTTGAGGTTCTTGATCCACCTGGACTTGAGCTTTGTGCAAGGTGATAAACATAGATCTATTTTCATTTTTCTACATCCTGACTGCCAGTTACACCAGCACCATTTTTTTGAAGACGCTTTTGTTTTCTGATGTATATTTTGAGCTTCTTTGTCAAAGATCGCATGTCCATAAGTGTGTGGTTTTATTTCTGGGTCTTCAATTCTATTCCATTGATTAATCTGTCTCTGTATCAATTTCGGGCAGTTTTAATTGCTATTGCTCTTTAGGATAGCTTGAGGTCAGAGATGGTGATTTCCCCCAGAAGTTCTTTTATTGTTAAGAATCGTTTTTGCTATCCTGGGTTTTTTTTTTTTTTTTTTTTTTTTTTTTTTTTTTTTTTTTTCATATGAAATTGAGAATTGCTTTTCCCATATATTTGAACAATTGTGTTGGAATTCTGATGGGGATTGCACACTGAATCTAATAGAAGAGACAGTGAGAAAGAGCCTCACAGTCACCGCGTGGGGGAGGAGTCCTAAACAGAACTCCAATGGCTCAGGCTCTAAGATCTAGAATTGATAAATGGGACCTCGTGAAACTGAAAAGTTCCTCTAAGGCAAAGGTCAATAGAACAAATCAGCAACCTACAGATTGGGAAAAAAATCTTCACTAACCCCACATCTGCTAGAGGGCTAATATCCAAAATACATAAAGAACTCTAAAAGCTAGCCTTCAATAAAACCAAACAACCTAATCAAAAAAAAAAAAAAAAAAAAAAAAAAAAAAAAAAAAAAAAAAAACCAAACCAAACAAACAAATAAACAAACAAAAACAAATCAAATCAAACAAAAAACAAAAAACGGGGTATAAAACTAAACAGAACTTACAACAGAAGAATCTCAAATGGCCGGGAATCACTTAAAGGCATGTTCAAAGTTCTTAGTGATTAGGGAAATGCAAATCAAACTCCAATCAAAATGCCTAAGATCAAAACCTCAGGTGACAGCACGTGTTGGTGAGGATGTGGAGAAAGAAGAACACTTCTCCATTGCTGGTGGAATTACAAACTGGTACAACCACTCTGGAAATCAATCTGGATGTTCCTCAGAAAATTGGACCCAAAAGATGCTCTAACATATAATAAGGACACATGTTCCACCATGTTCATAGCAGCCTTATTTGTAATAGCCAAAAGCTGGAAACAACCCACAACGGAAGAATGGATACAGAAAATGGGGTTCATTTACACAATGGAAAACTATTCAGCCATTAAGAATGAAAACAAAAATTAGTTTTGCAGGTAAATTCATGGAACTCGAAGATATCATCCTGGGTGAGGTGTTTCTAAGACTCCAAAGAGCATATGGTGTGTACTCACTAACAAGTGGATATTAGCTTTTAAAAAAGTGCAGAATGCCCAGGATACAGAACTCAAGAAGGTTAAGAGCCGAAGCAGGTGTCTGAGACAGACACAGATACTTACACCCAACCAATGGTCTGAAGTCCAGGACCCCTATGATTAAATTAGAAAAAGTCTGGAAGAAGCTGAGGAGGAGGGCGGCCCCATAGGAAGACCAGCAGTCTCAACAAACGTGGATCCTCGAGACACTGAGCCACCAACTAGGAATACACCAGCTGGTCCAAGGCCCCCAACACATAAGCAGCAGAGGACTGCCTGCTCTGGTGAGAGAAGCGTCTGCCTCAGTGAGAGAAGATGCTCCTAAACCTTGAGAGACTTGAGACCCTGGGGAATTGGGGGGAGAGGCTGGTGAGGTGTGGTGGGGTATGGGAGGTGGGGACATCCTCTTGGAGATGAAGGAGGAATGCGATGAGGAACTGTTTGAGGACAAACTGGAGGATAATAATGACTGGACTGTAAAAATTAAAGATAATAATTATAAAGAATAAAGAATCCTTGTTTCTCACTTTTAAAAAAAGTTAAAAAAAAAAAAAAAAAAAAAAAAACCCAGAAGGGCTGCCAGTACCGACATTGTCCTCTAGAGGGCGTTTGCCTGACGTGTAGCCTCTACTTACCTTCTGCTTGCTCTTTGGCAAATCGTTTTGTGTTTATGATTTTTTTTTTTTTTTTTTTTTTTTTTTTTTTTGAGACAAGGTCTATCTCTGCAAATCCAGACTGAACTCAAATTCACTATGAAACTCAAGCCAGTCTGGAACTCCCAGTTTTCCTGCCTCAAGTCCCTGAGTACTGGAACTCAAGTGTGTACCACCATACAAACACCCAGCCTTGTCTCTACCAGTTTTCCTGACAACTGAGCATAGAGTCAGAAGCTCTGAGGCGGGACTCGCTCAAATGGATCTCCGCACAATATTCCTTCAGGGAGCTCGAAGGGATAGCTCAGCAGGCAACCACAGCCTATTTTAGCAGCCGTCCTGTGAGGAAAGGAGGGCAGAGAGACACAGGAGTTACTGGGGAAACACACAGGGTCAAGCCAAGCCTGTAATTCCAGCTACTGGGGGTTACAGCTAACTGGGGTAGAAAAATCATAAGGTCAAGGCTGCCCCCCTTCCCCCCCTACATAGCTTGGGAACTTAGTGCAACTTTGTTTCACAATAAAAAAATATATAAAAGGGTGTTTTGGAGGTGTTGGAAAATTGATCAGTAGTTTAAAATGCATACTTCTGGAGCTGGAGAAATGGCTCAGGGGTTAGGAGCACTGACTGCTTTTCCAGAGGTCCTGAGTTCAAATCCCAGCAACCACGTAGTGGCTCACAGCCATCCTTAATGAGATCTGATGCCCTCTTCTGGTCTGTCTGAAGACAGCTACATTGTACTTAATATAATAAATAAAGCTTTAAAAGATAATTTATTTAAGAAAATGCACACTTCTCTTGCAGAGGACCCGAGTTCGAGTTCAGTTCCAGGGCCCGTGTCAGGCAGCAGCTTGTAACTGCCTGTAACTCCAGCTCAGTCAGCAGGTACCTGTACTTACGTGTACACAGACACACGATTAAAGTAAAACTTCTTTAAAAAGTAGAGATGAGAGTGAGGACATAGTTTAGTGACACAGCACATGAATTCATGGGGACCTTCATTTAATCCCTACCACGTGAGCCGGGTGAAGGCGGGGCAGGGTCCAAGAGAGACCTTTACAATATTGATTGGGTGCATTCTCATCCAATCATGAGCTCCCCAAGACTTTGGAGACATGGGGGCCGAGAGTAATCTTCCTCCCCCTAATAACCCCATATGGTGGTTTGAATAGATTCATGTGTTTAAATGCTTGGCCAAAGGGAGTGGCACTATTAGGAGGCATGGCCTTGTTAGAGAAAGTGTGTCACTGTGGAGGTGGGGCTTTGAGGTTTTAAATGGCAAAGCTACGCCCAATGTGAAACACATCCAGTCTCCTCCTCCTTCAGATCAAGATGTCGAACTCTCGGCTCCTCCAGCCCCACGTCTGCCTGCACGCTACCATGCTTCCCCCATGATGATAATGGACTAAACCTCTGAACCTGTAAGCCAGCCCCAACTGAATGTTGTCCTTTATAAGGGTTGTGATGGTCATGGTGTCTCTTCACAGCAGTAAAACCCTAACTATGACACCCTACTTTGCCTGATTTCCTCTAAGGACACTGAGGTTGAGCTATACACTCAGCCTTTGGGGTGGGTCTACAGTCCCTTTAAAATTGGAAAATCCTTTGTCATCAGCAGTGAGCAGGCCTCTAGTTCTGTGTGGTGACGACCAAAGAAAATGCCCGCATGAGTTTCCTGAGTGTGATATTTCTCTTTGCAATTTTTTTGAGTGTTCAGTTGCAAACCTGCCAAAAACGGGAAGCCTATAAATAGGGCAGAGTGGGAAGAAAGAAATGGGACTTGTCACAATGCCACTGGAAGTAGGGAGCTTAGAATCTTCCAGAGATGGCAAGTCGAAGCAGGGGGACTGTTTCCTTAGAAATCAAGTAGCAGGTGCGTGCTTCATAAGAAAGGAAGAGATCAAGGAACAGGGGGACTTAACAAGACAGAAAAATGTGTCAGCACAGAGTCTCTGGAGGGAAGATGTAGATCAGAGGTGGGACAGGAGACAAGAAGTGTCAGCCACTTACGGGGTCTGCCACTGCTCGCTTAACTTCCTTCATATCCACGTCCTAATCCTTCAAGTGCTGTGGGAGAGGACTCGTTATTACTTGACACGGTACTGTGTCCATTAATTTTTTTGTTGCTGTGGCCAAAGCTTTGAGTGTTCGGCCCGTCATGGCACGGACGGTAGGATGGCAGGGTCGGTAGGGTGACAGGGACGGTAGGGTGGCAGGGACGGTAGGGTGGCAGGGACGGTAGGGTGGCAGGAGCCACCGGCAGCTGGTCACGTGACATCCACAGTCCGGAAGCAGAGACGAATGCTGGTGCTCAGTCAGCTCTCTCCTCTTCAGTCAGTTTGGGGTCTTGCCCGTGGGATGGTACCACTCACTGTTCCATCAGGGTGGTTGAGCCTCCGTTAAACGTCTCTGGAAACACTGCCACAGACATGACTGGAGCTGGGTCTTATTGGTGACTGCAAATCCAGTCAGGTTGACAACGAATCAACCGTGGACTTAAATATGAAGGAAGAGATGTATTTCTAAAGAGGAGGAACCAGGAAGTGGGGGGCTGGCCTGACCCCCCCCATGGCTGCTCACAGCAAGAGGAGCAGCAGAGATGTAGCCAGATCTGAAGAGAGGCTGTCCCCTGACCTGAGGACACGCCGTATGTCCTATGTAACACGGCAGAAGATGGTCATGGCAGCTGAGTGGCAGCTCTGAGTGGGTGTCAAGACCGTGCTCCACCCTCCCCCACTGCCATCCGGGTCCTGTAGCACCAATGTTGATCTGCTGCTCTGGCTGGAGCGTCGTGTTGAGACAGAATGACAGTCCATGAGATGGGCTCTAGGCTGCTCCCTACCAAATGCTGGAAAGAGAACAGATGCCAGGATCCTGGCCCATTCTCCTCCGCCATGTTTTAGTCAGGGTTTCTATTGCTGTGATGAAACACCATGACCAAAAAACAACTTAGGGAGACAAGGGTTTATGTCACTTGCAGCTTGGTATAAATCATCAAAGAAAGTCAGGGTAGGAACTCAAACAAGAAAGGAACCTGGAGCCAGAAGCTGAATCAGAGGCCATGGAGGAATGTCACTTACTGGCTTACTTCCCCTGGCTTGCTCAGCCTGCTTTCTTATAGAACCCAGGACTACCAGCCCAGGGATGGCACCACCCACAATGGGCTGGGCCAGGGATGGCTCCACCCACAATGGGCTGGGCCAGGGATGGCTCCACCCACAATGGGCTGGGCCCTCCTCCCTTGATCACTAGTTGAGAAAATGCCTTACAGCTGGATCTCATGGAGGCATTTCCTGGGTGGAGGCTCCCTTCTCTCTGACAATTCTAGCTTGTGTCAAGTTGACATGTGACGCTAGCCAGTACACAAGAATTCCTTCAGCAAGTCCAGGATTAACACACTAGGCTGTACATGTTCAGGCTGCTTTAGATAAAGGATGGAGAACAATATCAGAAGGGAATGGCAAGTTCTAGCTCCAAGCTTCTAGGAAACAGGGAGGATTCCCAGGAGTCTTTGTTTCTCTCTTGGCCAGCACCTGGGTCCCTCCCTTGGTGCTTCCAATTTGCCACCCTGGAATTCTAGCTAGAGGCTGAAGGCCACATCTTTCAGACCAATATCAGCAGAGAATTGTTCACTTTGTTAGGTACGAGGATAATATTTGGAGTTGGCTTTGTTTGTTCTTTTACAGGAGGAATTGCTAAGGTGTTGGTAGTGTTCTAACAATATCTTCCAATGACACACCAATTGGTGGTGCCCTAGGTAAAAAGGACCTGGAGACAGGCTGGGGTTACTAGAGTGTGATCAATGCTTGGGGAATTCACATTGCCTAGACTTGTGAGGGCGACAGAGTTGGCAATAAGAATAAAATATTGACAAGAAAACAAGGATTTCTTTGCTGCACACAAACCAACATGTTAGGGACACAGGCTGCAGTCCACTTCGTGTATTCCACACACATCCTCTTTAGGCACTTGTTAGTCTAAGAAGGCCTGCTCATCCAGCACAGGCTCAGGAGATAGGGTCTCTGAATTTTACCCCAACATTCAGATAGAGGGCTGGTTTCCTGTCTGGGCTAAACTGAAATGCAGAGGGATCACCTTCCCCTGACCTCGGAGGCGGCCGCTCTGGGACTTTCCCCGGGAAAAAAGAACAAGGCTGTCCTGGTTCTTGACGTTTCTCCCGTGCCAGCTGCCTTGGTGCACGCTTGAGGCTGCAGTAACCACGCTCGACTACCGGAGGCAGCAGCGCGGGGTAGCGATCGTCCGGCCCGAGAGCCGCCGCTCTTACCGCCCACAGTGCGCAGCCGCCGGTGACGCTCGTGTATTGGCTGCCGCTCGCCGCCATACCGACGGGAGCGGAAGTGGAGCTGGGACGGTGGGGGGGGGGGGGGCTGAGCTGCCGCGTCCCCTGCGGTCTTGGCGCTTAGGGGCGGCGGCCGGCGTGATGGAGAAACGCAGGATGAACCTGCCCACCGGGCCGGACACGCTGTGCTTCGATAAGGACGAGTTCATGAAGGTGAGGGCACCCGGCTGATCCGCCGCCGAGTTGGCCCTTCGGTTCCCGGAGGCTCGGGCGGCTGTCAGGGACTCGGGATGGAAGGTGAAAGGGGTGTCTAGTCTGAAAACGCTCTGACATTAAGGAGTGGGGGCCTGACAGCCTCGCCACCCTGCAGCCCAGCAGCAGCTCTGCTTACAAATCCAAACCCAAAACACTTCGCTGATAGCATTTCACCAAGCAGGCACAGCCTCCGAACGGCGCAGGCTGTGAGCCGGAACTGAAGGAGCTTAGCCTGTTAGTTGAACCTCTCCGCTGTTGTCACTTTAAACCACCCCAAACATGCTACACCCAGTTTCTTGAGACGGGGAGGGTTTTGAGTTGTAGCCCCTGGTAGGTCTCGATCCTCCTGTCTCAAGCCTCCCACGGCTGAGATGTCAAATGTGAGCCAAAAGTTTGTGTCATTTAACAGTTGCAGTTTGAGGGACCATTTCAAAGCTGGTTCCAAGGCTAGGAAGTTAGACATTCTGTCTTTTTGGCACATAAAATATTAAGGAAATGAATCTATGTCTTACAGGATAGTGTGTGTGTGTGTGTGTGTGTGTGTATTGTGTGTTTGCATGTACAAACCCTGCTCCACTTTCACATGGTAATTTTTCTTTCTGACTTAACTGGCCCATCTCTGTTTTGGTATTTGTATTTAGGTTACATGACCAAAGCACCGGGGTTTTGGTGTTTGGTTTTATATGTGTCTTATTTAATGTGCTCACATATATTTTCATGTATGAGAGGCCTTTCTAGAGCCATGTATGAAGCATGCTTATGTGTACGTGTGTTTGCCTTCCTGAGTTTATGTGCAGAGTGCATGCAGAACCCCTCAGAGGCTAGAAAACTGCCAGGTTCCCTAGAACTGGAATTGCAGGTGCTTGGGAGCTGCCATGTGGGGGCTGGGAACCAAACCCTGGTCCTCTATTAGAGTCGTAAGGCTGAGCCATCACCAGCCCCAATAAATGAGTTCAAATGGGATGCTTGAAAGAATGATTCGGAAAGCCCCTATTCCATCCAGTGATTTATAGATACCTTGGAAAGAGGGTAAAAAGAGCCGAAGGTACTTGACAGGGACGGCAGTCTGGAGGAAGAATTCTTGCCCAAGGATCATGTGTGGCCTGCTTTGCCTTTAGGTGAGAAAACTAAACTGTTCACTGTTAACTCAGGCCTCCTGCAGACCTAGTGCCAGCAGCTCCCCCGCACCATTGCCTGGTGTTGGGCATTGCCTGTGACTTCCTCACACTCCCTGCTTTGATGCCTGTGTCTGAGAGTAGATAGCACGGAATGTGAGTAGTTAGTGAGACATCAGTGAACTGGAATGGCCCGGGCTGCCCCTTGCTCTTTCATGCAGTCAGCTCTCTGAGCGTGCCACACAGTTTGAGGTTCTGTTTGATGAGACCAGTTTGACTGTAGAGGAAACGGCATAGAACAGCCATTGTGTGTAATGTTGGTTTTTCTAGGTGGAGCCGGAAGATAGGTCCTTCGATATTTAGCTTGCTTTTTATGAGTTAGTTTGGTGACAGAAAGGGCAGGAAGAGTCCCTGTTATCCACATTGTATATATACATTTGTATTTTATTCAACATTTTTCACTAGTATAGGTTGGTTTGTTTTTGTTTGCCAGGTTAGGATATCAAATACACATTAGGAGAGTTGAGGCCACATGGATTGAAGTCATTGGATTAGAAATGTGTTATTTTGCCAATATGATGAGAAAGGGCAGAAAGGTGTGGCTTGGCTGTTGAGCTCGAGGAAGCATATGCGGGTTCAGAAACTGCTTGGTGGTAGGAGTGTGGAGCGATGTCAGGACCCAGACTGAAAATATAGGTGGGTGGGGTGGGAACTGCCGTGTGCCCCAAGTGTCATACGAGAGATTTGTGTTCCACCCAGCGTTCATCACGAAGCCGAGGTCACCTTTGAGTGAGCTTACAGGATTCCGGTGCTGTGTTAGAAGAAGCCGGTAAAGGAGACTGCTGTCTGGCAGTGTAGTAGGAGAGAAGGTATTGGTCATAGAAGGCAGTGTTGCTGACAGAGGTCAGACCGTGTGCCTGTGCCTGCTGGCATCACATTCTTCCCATCTGTGTCAGCACGTGACACCATCACCTTGCTGATGACATCATCAGTCCTACGTCTGTGGTCTGACCTGCTCCTGTATTGTCAGCTGCCCTGAGACTCCACGCCTCTACATTCACAGACTTGATTGTCCCTTCTTCCTCTCTTTCCACAGCACACAGTCCCACTCTGGCCTCTGTCTGCCTTCCCGCTGGCTTTCCGCCTTGCCCGGTTCTAGTCTTCTCCTCCCTTCTCTACATGCTAGTCTCTGTCACTCACAGTTTCTGGCTGGAGAGTTGTTATTGCTGTCTCTCTGCGTTGTGTTCTCAGTCCTAGGGCCAAATACCCAACACAGAGAAACTCATAGAAGGGTTTGTTGCAGCTCACAGTTTGAGGGGTTACAGCCAGACCATCATGGCAGAAAGGAAGGGGGGCGGAGCTTAAGGACGCTAGTTGGTCACTCTGCACCTGCAGCTAAGGAGCAGAAAGTGATGGGTGCTAATGCTGACTCACACTCTAGAAACCCCCTCACGGAGATGGCCCGAGGTTTGTCTCCTCCGTGATTCTCATCCTGTCAAGCTGACAGGATCAACTGCCGTGTCTTCCCTGGTAAAATCACAGCAGGTTGTGCTTGCTCCTTCATCCCCACAGCTCTGGCTCGGTCACCTTTTGCTTAACTGAACAGACCGGAAGCTCTTTTCCTTTATTCTCTTCTTTTCCTTTGTAAACAGTAATTTGCTGTCTAACCCAAGCTGGCCTTGAACTCTAGATCCTGCTGCCTTAGTAAACTAACTTGCTACTGATTTTTAGCCTTTTGGCTAAGGACAAGGCTCGAGCCAGGCTGCTTAGGATAGCTTTGATTCTATACCAAGTAGCTCTGCTATGACAACAAGCAACCCTTGGCGCACTTGCCAGACGTCTTGTCCGAGGTCGTATCCTGTCGGCTGGGGTTGTGGGCTGTGTTCCCCCGAAGCATCTGGCTATGGTTACAGAAGGAGAAGCAGATGGCTTTTCTGTAGGTGGCTGCGAGGCTTTGGTTTGGAGGAAGTCTATTTGTCTAGATGATCGTGGTGGGTATTTGGTTGGCTGTCTGAAGTGTTAGCTGGTATCTGAAGTAGTGTGTGCAGACCTCAGTGTTTGAGTTTAAGATATATGGGTGTCCAATGACTCCATGACGCGGAAGTCACCCTGCTGTCTCCATTTTGCTGTGTCTCTTCTGTGCTCAATTTGTTTCTCTGAGTGGCAGGAGAACCCAAGGACATTTGGGAAGGTTCTGCAGCAGAGTCTTCTAGATCTGTGACTTTCCCACCCCTGTCCTGCTGGGTTTGCATCAATAAAACTGGTCTTAGCAAATTGCCTGTTTCCAGTCCTCCCAGAGCATTGCTTGCTTCTCATGAAAACGATCACCTCTTTTCAGTCAGACTCCTGGTTTAGACACTGTTAATGGATTTGTGCAGTCATAACAATGTGTTCTGGGGCCTGAACACGTTTGGGAACTGCCACACTTGACTCTTAGAGATGGAGCAGGTCCACTAGTCAGAGGCTCAGTCACAGGTGAAATAGACGCATGCTGTAGGTGCATCAGCCTCCCAGCTCCTGACACTGGCAGGAGGAGCCAAGACCCTGGGTGACCCAAGAGACCGCAGTGGGAAGTGTGGGCTCCTTGCCTGTTCCATGGACGCCCATGCTGTGGACACTTGAGTACGCACTCCAGTGTTAGAAAATACGCTGAAGGTGTGTTGTTCTCTGGGAGAAGCGTGATGTGCATGTGCATAAAAGGAGGGTGTGAAGCGTGTGGAGTGGTGGGAAATAGACCAGCGCATGTCTTGTAAAGCACACAGTTTCATTTTCTCTTTTCTTCCTTGACTGGTTCTCATAGTCCATTGGCTTGAAATGTTTACACCGAATATTCAGTACTTTGAAAGTTACGGGATGAAAGCTGCTTCTGTTTTCAGAAGAGCCTTCACTGAATTGTGTCCAGTTAGAAATGTGAGTTGCCTGTAGAACGAGGTCACAGGGAGGCCGTCCTTGGCCCTGTGGGCACCTGCATGAGTGACAGGCCCCGTGAGTAGTTGACTGTCCCTTTACTCCCGTCTTCATGTGTCATTAGCTTGGCTTTCCTGCTCCTTCCAGGAGGACTTCGATGTGGACCATTTCGTGTCTGACTGCAGGAGGCGGGTGCAGCTGGAGGAGCTGAGGGGTGACCTGGAGCTGTATTACAAGCTGCTGAAAACAGCCATGGTGGAGCTCATCAACAAGGACTATGCTGACTTCGTCAATCTTTCAACCAACCTGGTGAGCATCCTCCATTTCCCTGCCAGTGACGCAGCACGTGGGTCGGCTTTCCTGTGGGCTGGTTCTTCAAAGAGCTGCACTTTCGAAACCGTGCAGTTTCGGGTCCAAGCACTCAGTGGTGCCAGTGGTCACATAAAACCCTGTGGATTTATGGTTCTCTTTGTATTTTTGGCTTTCCTGAGATGGGCTTCTGTGGTTGCTATTGTTGAGGCAGAATCTATAGCCTTGCCTGGTGTACACACCTTGTTGGCCTGAAACTCAGATCCACCTGCCTCTATCTCCCAAGTACTGGAATAAAAGGTGTGTGCGGCCAGACCTGACTTTTGAAACAGGGTCTTAATCTGTTGTCCTGCTGTCTTGGAAGTCACCATGTAGCCTAGGCTGGTCACAAACTTGCACAAAGCTGCCTCTTGCCTGTCTCTGGAGTGCTATAGACATTATAGATGTACATTACCATGCACAGTGTTAGCTGTGAGTACAGTAAAGGGAGGGGCAGCAAGGGGCGCCTTTGTTGGGTGCTGACAGGTTTACAGGGTTTTCCATTGGTTAGGGTGTTGTGCCAGAGCACAGGACAGCCGCTCTTGGGGAGAGTCCCCTCACTGGCACAACACACATGCACATGCCAGCAGAAATCTGATCTGCAGGAGGCTGGCGTTTATGAATGGGGAGGGGTGACCTGCGACTGGTCAGAGCAGCGTAGGAACACTTGGTTTTCATTCTCTCAGAGAGGTTTTTTTAAGTGTTTGTCCTAAGAAATAAAGAAAGCACAACCTCTGAGAATCTTAAGAAACATGAAAATGAATGAACCGTGTCTGCTTTGTGGATGTACTGCAGTTATTAAGGTGACTTAGACTTAGAAACTCAAAGATCATTTCCCTGTGTATGATTTGGATTTTCCCCAAGAGTTATCGGATTTAAGTGAGATGCTCTTTATTAGACTCTGGCACAGTTGAAAACCATCATGTTCAGATAACAGTTGCCGCGCTTGCCATGGTGGCCATTAGCGCTGGGCACCTGTCCTCAGCTCTCCCAAACTTCACAAAACCCCCCAGTCTTCCAAAGACAACTTGTATACAAGGAGGCTTGTGTGTGACTTCCTGTTCTCAGTCTTCACGGGTAGCCGTGCCCTGCCAACTGTGGCCCTGGACGCTTAGATCGTCACTGGACTAGGACTGATGACTTTGAGCTGCCATGATTTTGCCTCTAGGTTGGCATGGACAGAGCCCTCAACCAACTTTCTGTGCCTTTGGGACAATTACGAGAAGAGGTTCTGGTAAGTTCCCCGACTGTTACTAAGGGGTCTATTATAAGGCACGATGTTCCTGTCTGCTTAGGAGTGCAAGATTCTAGTCTGTCTGATGGTTTAAGTGGTCAGTAGTTTTAGTTTTTATCTGAAACATTGCAGATAAATGATCCTCTGTTGCAGCATGTGATATTACCATCTGCAGCAGGGCTGGTACGAGGGCAGAGTCGTCAAATGCGTGGCTTTAACATGGCCTGAGGAGGGTCGGCTGAAGACTCCTCCTGTTAGTGACCAGCCCCTGGGCTGGGGCTGGCTTGTATCCTAAGTATTTGTTATTCTATAAGTGTTTTCCCAGGTGATAGTGTGTGGTTAGGGTCCTAGCTCACAAAGCTCTTTAAACCCCAAGCGACTGAAGAAAGACACCAATTTAACATAATACCCTACACACAAGAATTTAAATGTTTCTCTGATGTACTGTGGGGCACAAGAAAGCCACCGGGGGGTAGACTTCTGGGTAAATGCTACCAGGGAAGCTGGTGTCACTTTGTCCTTTGTCTGCTGATTCATCCCACAGTCTCAGGTCCCCTGACTGCCAGGCCCTTTGGTACTGTGGGATTTTCTTCACATGCTTGGTATTCTGTCCCAAGGTGACCTGTGTGTGTCACCTTGATTGTGAAAAGCCTTAGACCATGTCTGAACATGTGACATGTGCATGCATCGTTGGGGAAATAGCGTCCATGTCAGGCGTCCTCAAGAGGGGGAGACCAGGAAGGAGGCCTGCAGTGCCACCTGAGCTTGGCTTTAGCTCATGAGGTGCTCTGGCAGCGAGGTACTGCTTAGTTCTTCTGAAGCTCTTCTGAGTCACTCTCTCCAGAATGAAAGCGAGAGATTCTGTGGTCCACTGTTGGGTTCCACATCCCTGAGATTCCGCCTGGAGCTCCCGCAGCCCCATCTCTCAGCTTTCCGTGGACTCTGCCAGCGGCCATCTCTCATGCCAGCTTGTTCTGCTCTCCCTTCCCTCAGCCTTCCCTCTGTCCCATTGTCTGCCTTGCCACCACATTCTAGACACATCAGTCAGACTCTGCTGGTTTTGATCCTCAACCCTGAGGCTAGCCCTTGAGATCCTGAGATGGGGGATTATAGTTTGGCTTGTTAGTAGCCAGCATTGCACTATTTTTGTAACTTTTAGTGAATGATGAATTTACTTTTCTATAGAATGTTGGTTATTTCCCCACTTCCCCTAGTTTCCATCACCGTCATTCATGACTTATCTCCTAGTTGGCCTCACTCAGTAGCCGGGTATGCTGGTTCTCTGTTCTTCTGGCCTCCTGCTCTGAGCCTTAGCTTCCCCATTCTGACCATGCTTTCCCCATATTGCTGAGTGGATTCTAGTCTGAAGAAGCTAACACCTGCCCCCTGCCCCCTAATTTCTCTCAAAGGGAAACCTGCAAATGGCAGGATGTGCCCCTCCCACCGGAGTGGGGCTGTCCTCATTATCTCTGGTCTTCTAAGGATCACCCCCTGTGCTTGTTTGCAGATCTGCAAGGTCTCCCCCATATTGCACCCTCTTTACATCCCAGGTGCCCCTGAACACAGGCTTTGATTGTCCTTCCTCTGCTGCAGTGGACTGTGGTATCTCTTGTATGGTACCTCTTTGTCAGTTAGTCTGCCATGACCTTGGCTTTGTGTATCTGAGCCTCCATACCCTAGGTTCCTTGCAGGGCTTCATTCCGTCTCGTGCTTTGTAACTCTGCTGATGTCTGGATGTTGGCCTGGGTATACTAAGTCTTATGAAATAGAATTGAATGTGTCAGTTTTATAATGTTACATTTAATTTTTGCAAAATATTTTTGTTACTGTTTTCAAGAGTCTTAGGTCATCTGTCAGTGAAGGGATCCTGGCAGTAGATGAGCGGATGTCTAAGCAAGAGGACATTAGGAAGAAGAAGGTACGCTATGGCGTCTGCCCTAAACCTTGGTTCAGTCTAGTGTCTTGTCACTGCTGTGGGGCCCGTGGTCCCCTCCCCCTGGGTGCTCTGCTGAGCAGAGTGATGGTGTCCTTGCTCGTCAGACGCATCTTCTCATCGCTGGCCCACTAAGGAGAGGGGCAGTGTTGGTTTTAAGGCAGTACGTTACGTGCCGCAAACACCTCTGCCGGCTGCTCATGGCCATCAGTCAGGACTTACCGACGTGCCTGAGTGGTCAGGAGCTTAAGTAAATTAGTAAAAGTGAAGCTTAGCTCAGTGTGCCATTTGTCCCCAGCACAGAGGATGTTCTTGTGCACTTTGAGAGATGGGACCTCAGTGTCTGCCAGCAGCTCTTCTTTCTGGGCATCACCTCATTGAACCCTGTGTCCCCTATGTCCCGCTACGGGTGTTTTTGTCAGTAATAAGTGTGTTCATTGACCTGACACTTGAGAATGTAGGTTACCGTGTTATGTAGTTAAAGAAGACAAGTATATTGGAAACTAAAACCTAAAAATGCATTTTAAGATACTAAATATAAGGACTGACAAGATAGCTTACCATCTTATTTTGTGTCGTTTAACTATGATAGAATTTTGAAATTTACGAAAGCCAGAATTGAATTTACATCCTTGGGAATTGAGGATTATGTAAGACTATTTAAAGTGTACAATGCTGACCTTTGCCTCTCCTTTATTAAGATGGGGAAATAAGCTAATTAAGATTCAGCAACCTGATAAGTGTTTCATTTTGGTTTGGTTTCTGCTTGACATCCTATTATAGATGAGTGTGTTGAGACTTATACAAGTTATTCGATCAGTTGAGAAAATTGAAAAGATCTTAAACTCCCAAAGTTCTAAAGATGTGTCTTCACAAGAAGCAAGCAGGTAAGTGTTTTTGCTGAAAACTAAAACTCTTTGGAGTGGGGCTCGTTTCTGGAAAACAGAGAGATAGTCTGAGTCTAGTCTAGTGTTTTAGGTGTGGTGGCACATGCCTGTGACGCCAGCATTTGGGAGCTGGATGTCACACATCACGCTGAGGGACCAATGGTGCTGACTTTGCCTGCTCTGCAACCAAAGTGGGACAGTCCTGCCCAGCCTGTCCTCGTCCTGTCCGCATTCGGCACCTGACACCGTCCCCAGCTCCTTTCCTGGACAGCTGTCCTACTGCCCTTCCTGCTTGTCCAGGATCCAGTCTCAGAACTCTGCCCTTAGCACTCACCCTAGGAGGCCTCTGTGACGCTACAGGACAGTAAACTGTCTGCTGCACATGAGCTTTCCAGTCTCAGATCGGACCGGTGTGACCCACCAGTGCTCTCCAGGGTGAAGCCGCCCGTCCCCTTCCTTCTGTCTCTTCTCTAGAACTGCCTCCTTCACTCTGCCAGCCTGGAGTCTGGAGGAGCAGTCTCCCTCTGTGCACAAGGCCCGCTCTGCAGGTGATGCTGCGTCATGGCTGCCCCTGCCTCCTCTCACTTTCTCCTCCATGCCAGATCTAGGCCTGGCCTTCTACCCTGTCAGTCTGTGAATTCAAACCCCCAGGCCTCCCTTTATTACAAAATTCTCCAGAATTACTGGAGCCTACTGTGTCTCTGTGGCAGCAGCAGGTCTGGGACTTGAGCTCAGTGTCCAGACCCCGTCCTTCCTCAGGGTCTGTCTTCCATTCTAGCCACCCCTTGACAGCCCAGTTCATTGGAAATGCATGAGGCACGCCAAGTTGGTGTGATGCTTTGAAGGGGAAGGGAACGTTAAACTGGGGAGCTTGGTGGTGGTATTCCTTCTGTTGTCTTGGAGACTGTTGATCTCTCCTGCTCTGGGAAGTTTCATGCAGCTCTGAATTAGAATGTACAGACAAGACTTGAGCCCTTTCCTGTCAAATTGTTGGGTCCCTGGCATCAGGGTCCCACCCTCACTACCAGTGTCAGTTACTGGCAGGTTCCCAAATAAGGGGCCAGGCAGTGCCCCTTAGCGAAGAGTAGGTTTCCTGGTAACTTCACTTGTGACATTGTGCTTGCCTTGCTCTGTGCCACCTCTGGGAAGTTTGTTTATCTCAGATCAGCACTTGTCATTGTCACAGAGGGAAGGCAAAGGTGTATTAGTGAACAGTTAAGCTGGAAGGTATTTAGAAACTAGACAGGAGCAATCCAGGCTCCAGGGGAAGAACTGCAGACACTAAAGACAGAAGCATCTTCTGGCAGCCTTTCTTGTCCCTTGCTGCTCTCCTTCTCCTCAGATGACATTGGTGCTTGTAGCATGTGTTAGGGGACTGGTGCTCACACTGTGCCCGACACTTGCTGAATGTCGTCTCTCTGGGACCTGCAGCGCACAGAGAGTGCTCTAGCAGTTGGTCACATGACTTTGAGCTATTGTGTACACTGAAAAGTATTTCAGGGGTTCTATTTATTGCTACTAGAAGGCCAGCTTTACTAAAATGGCAGGTAATGTAGAAGCAGGGAGTTATGTGGGTAACAAGAAGAGAAGGTTGAGGGGTCACAGAAGCAGAGAGACACAGGGACAGTGAGGGCAGTTGGGAGCAGGCCTTGGAGAGAGGCGGTGGGACATGGCACCCTGAGGCACAAAGCCTAGCAGCACCAGTCACACTCACCTAAGCACTGGCCCACTGTGGCTGGATGCTCTGTGCGTGCACAAAGATTGATTTTGACCTTGTGACAAGGTGGCCACTGTCTCACAGCTGAGCACCACTGTCTGAGAGCTGAACACTGGTTTGAACTCATATGTCCAGACAGCTGCCATGTTCTCTGGGAAGTCACTGCCTTTGCAGCTGTGTTCTCTGCTTGTCTCTCCCAGCCCACTCTTGACTGGACAGGTTTTGGAGAGGATTGCCACAGAATTTAACCAGCTTCAGTTTCACGCTGTGCAAAGCAAGGGTATGCCCCTTTTGGACAAAGTGAGACCCGTAAGTGTGGGCTGGGGCTGGGCTGTGGTGCAGAAAATCTCAGTCAGTGATTTTATCTAGCAGCATGCCTGGCACTGATTCTGAGTTACAGGATGTTGACCCCAGGCTTGGGTTTTGACTTTGGAACTCCTACAGATTTTGTGAAGACTGAGTCACATGCTCCAAGTTGTAGGGGCAGCACCCTAAATCTGACGCCATGTGGCACAGATAACATTGAATTTTCCCAAAGCCCTAGACTGAGCTTTTTTTTAACCACTTAGTGTGGGCGTGGGTGTGCTTGCATGGCAGATGTCCATAGAGTCAGAAGGTTCTGAGTCCGGAACTGGGGTTCGAGGCAGGTGTGGTTCACAGGGTGCTGGAAGGCAAGCTCCCTAAATGTCTGTCAGAACTAACTTCTCGTTCTGACAGTCTCCATAAACTTTTCCAGCCAGTGATCTACTTGGAGAACAGGTCATGGGAGGAGATGGCTGTTACCCCAGGTGGGGTTCCCCTCTTAAGTGTCCACATTAAATGTCCTCTTAAATGTGCCTATGGCCCTTTGAAGTTTGGGAATGGTTGACTGAGCTTTTCTGGTGTCTGCCCACAGCGCATAGCTGGGATCACAGCCATGTTGCAGCAGTCTCTGGAAGGCCTCCTGCTGGAAGGCTTGCAGACCTCAAATGTGGACATCATCCGGCACTGCCTGCGAACCTATGCCACCATCGACAAGACTCGGGATGCAGAAGCTCTGGTTGGCCAAGTCCTGGTGAAGCCATATGTCAATGAGGTTGGTACTGCACTGCACCAGAGCTCAGTACACCAGGGGTGCAAGGAGCTCGTTTCTGCGTGCTAGCTGTAGGGGAGAGTCCTGCTGCACAGTTGGCAACTGGAGCTGAGTGCATTCTGATAGGTGTTTATGATGCAGCTTGGAATGTCTTCAGCTCTGCTGTGAATTCCACCCAAAAAGAAGGCACGGGTCAAAACATCTTAGCTCTGTTAACACGCTGAGCTATACCCAGAGTCCAGAGAAGTGGGGCATGTGGAAGGATGGGTAGGGTAATTGCCCACAGCTCTTCAGGAAACTGAAGACATTGGTCAAGGCTTGAGAAACGGGTAGGAATTGTGGGGCTGAGAAGGTGGGGATGTTCAGAGATAATGTCCTTCACCTGTTGGATCAGCTGTCAGGGGATTGTGTGTTCCGCTGAGAACTGTCACCGTGTGTGATGGCAGAGGGCTGGCCACTGAACACAGTTGTTATTAGCACAGAGATTAACCTTAATTAAAGCAGGTTTTCAGTTTCCCACGTTCTTACCTTTTACACTCCAGCTGTCTGCGGACAGAAGAGAAGGTATTGCTGGCAGTGGTGTCCGTAAGTGAGACATCTCAGCTACAGACACAAGCCTGAGTGTCACTCAACTGAGTCCAAAGTGTTGAAGTAAAGAAACACTTGGCGTTTGTGGCACACTGAGTACACTCGTTTGCTTTTTGTTGCTATGGCGAAACACCATGATCAAAATCAACTTAAGGAAGAGAACGATCTTAACGTACAGCTCCAGAGGGGCGGAGTTGGTAACGGCAGAGAGGGCAGTGCGTGCGGGCAAGAGCAGCAAGATGGCTGCTCACATTTCTATCCAGGGCAGGAGGCAGTGAGCAGGACCGGGGTAGGGTGAGGCTGCAGCCCTCAGAGGACGCCCATAGTGAAGGGCTTCTCCACAAGGCTCTGCTCTGAGAGCCAAGCACTCAGACACCATTTCTGGGCAACGTTTCTCATTCACGGACACCACTGAGTAACTTGTAGCCTCCAGTCTTTTAAAACGCAATAGATTTTTGTAATAATTTGAGTTTCAATTTTATAACTAAAAATAAAATACATATATGAAATATATTTTTATTTGTCTGCCTCAGACCCTGTCTTAAGCCTGGTAGTGATAGGAGAGTCCAGGGTCCGGCTGCGAGGAACTGAAATGGACCCTTGCTCTGACCTAGGCCTGTTCTGGGAAAGCAAGTTCTTCATTCAGCCTCAGGCTAGTCTCAGCCACCTAGCCTCCTCCTTCCCTACTCCAAGTCAGAGCTATGGGTAAACATAGCAACTGGTTCTGAAGGTGACCAGTGCAGTGTTGCTGTTCAGAAAATATACAGCCAACCCACATGTGAGGATCCACAGCTCTAATCTACCAGCACTGGGGAGGCAGGGGCAGGCAGATCTCTGTGACTGTGAGGCCAGCCTGATTTCCTTAGTGAGTTCCAGTCTGATTCCACAGTGAGAGACTTAAATAAAAACAAGGGCTGGAGAGATGGCTCAGTGGTTAAGAGCATTGACTGCTCTTCCAGAGGTCCTGAGTTCAATTCCCAGCAACCAACCACATGGTGGCTCACAGCCATCTGTAATGGAATCTGGCGCCCTCTTCTGGTGTGTCTGAAGAAAGTAACAGTGTACCCACATACATTAAATAAATAAAGAGATAAAAAACAAAAACAGTTGAACAGTGCCCCTCCCACCTTGTAGTATCTACGTTATGGTTTCCTTTGGGGAAGGGTATATGCAATAAAGTTTTATTTTCCCAAATGCACTGATTAAACCTGTCCGTGCTTCTCCACCGTTTGTGTTTCTGGTGTAAGTGACCTGGGCTCTGTGCTTTGAAGCCAGCTTGCTAAGTCCTTTACGAAGCAGCCCCTGAAGGGCTGCCC
This sequence comes from Micromys minutus, assembly GCF_963924665.1. Classification (NCBI taxonomy): domain Eukaryota; kingdom Metazoa; phylum Chordata; class Mammalia; order Rodentia; family Muridae; genus Micromys; species Micromys minutus. The sequence goes on from NC_137959.1 coordinate 46,349,113, forward strand.
TGGCCAAGGAATCTGGAATCCTCAGTCTCTCTGACCACGGCTGGAGCAATAACCTTAGAGTTGGGACTTCCTTACAGAGTCTGTCGTATGTAGCTTTGTTATACAGGGCGAGACTGTTCGGCTTGTCCAGCACTTTGCCTTTGGACCACTTCCTCTTTCTGGCCTTGCCACCGGACTTGTTTACTGGGACTTTGTGTTTGTTGGCTGACTTTCCAGCATCTTCCTTCTTGTTGTCTTTGGGCGGCATGGCGGGCAAAGCTCAGAGAGTGGCGTGGGCCGCTGCAGCCTCACTAAAGCTGCCTCGTGGTTTCCTTCTAAACACCGTCCTTGTCCTTAGGTGATTGTCGAACAGTTTGTTGAGTCTCATCCCAGTGGTCTTCAGCTCATGTACAACAGGCTTCTGGAATTTGTCCCTCATCACTGCCGCCTTCTCCGGGAAGTCACAGGAGGAGCTGTGTCCAGGTAAGTTCAGGCCTCCAGCTGCACCGCAGGATGGCTCAGTGGGCAGACCCAGTGTTCCTGCCCCTCCCCTGCTGGCTGGAAAGCAGTGTGAGTTCAGGGGCAGGAGGAGGCCCAGGCCCAGGCTGCGTCTCTGCCTAGAGCCCTCTGCACTCCTCCATGTTCCTTTTTTCAGCTGCCTTCCTCCCAGGTCCGGTTTAGACTGAAAATTTGTTCTTTTCATGGCCCACATCCCATTCTGCGTACAGAGCAGTTGTTTGCTGGGTTTGTGGCGCTGAGCTTCAAACTCAGGACATGAACATGCCAGGCTCACCTCCCATCCCGCCATCCCCAGTGTCCACAGCTCACCTCAGGCTGTCCCGAGTTCTCCTCCCTCTGGTCAGTTCAGGTCCTTCAGTAAATACTGGTTTGCTTTATCCATTGCCATCTGACCGCCCAATGGTCTGACTCAAGAGGACCCAAGCAGGCTCCAGGCTCCAGGCCTCTTGGTTCCAGCCGTAGACTTTCTCAGGCCAGCATATCGAGCCTTCTCCTGTTTCTTGGGACTTCACGGTGCTCCTGGGGACGGCGCAGCCTCCTGGGCACAGTAGAGGAGGCCTCAGCTGTCTGGTCCCACACTGCCGCCTGACCTCCGTCATACAGAACCCTCTTAGTGAGCTTGAGTGTGTGCTCTTAACTCAGTGCTGTTTTCAAATTGGAAATCCACCAGCTAGGGTAGGGCACTACAGAACAGAGCACGCACACTAACCACACACTAACTCAGTGTCTGCTCATGTCGGATCTGTGACGGAGACTGTACATGAAATGTAATAGGATTTTAGAGCTGAACCCACATAAACGTGAGAAACACAGATAAGTCAGTGAACCTCAGTGCTGTACCATAAGCTTCTTGAATGAAAGGGTTACTTCCCTGCGGTATAAGGACTGCTGGCTTTGATTCTTATTCTGTGGCCCAGGCTGGCCTTGAGTTCCTAACTCTTCTACCTCAGCCTCCTGAGGTCTGAGAAAGCTGACCTGTGCCACTGTTGGCTTACGGCTGTTGTTTCCTGAGCTAAGAGTCCTAGGCGGTGGCCTGTGAGTGGGAGAGTTGTATCCTGACAGGGTAGGGGAAGTGTGGGGGAGGGGGAAGGTGTCAGGGTCAGTGTAACGCTGAGACCCAAAAGTAAAATGGAAATAATGTAGGCAGGAAGTATGGTCTTCAGAGCAGTTACGGTAGGTGAGGCGGAGGCTCCTTTAGTGAACAGTGCAGGAGTGGGGGCGGGTGAGCTGACCACCCTGTCTCCTCGTCCCACAGTGAGAAAGGCTCTGTCGTTCCTGGCTACGATTTCTTGGTCAATTCTGTGTGGCCAGAAATAGTTCGAGGACTAGAGGAAAAGCTGCCCTCGCTCTTCAACCCTGGGGACCCTGACGCCTTTCACCAGGTAATGGCTTGCAACTTGGAGACTACTCTGTACCTCAGGAAAGTCACAGCATCATTGACATAGTCCAGGCTACGGAAAAGCAAGACTGTGAATGTTGACGGAGTGTTTTTATTGAACACATTGCTTCTCTCCAGTGTGGGTATGAGAATGCTCTCGTCTTATCTTAGGATTGTATTTCTCTCTGTGTGTGAGTAGATGTGTGTGAGTGAGTAGATGTATGTGTGTGTAGATGTGTGTGTGTAGATGTGTGTGTGTGTGTATATGTGTGTGTGTAGGTGTGTGTGTGTGTGTGTGTGTGTGTGTGTGAGTAGATGGGTCTGTGCACTTGAGTGCAGTAGACAGAAGAAGGTGTTAGGTTCCCAGAGCTGGAGTTACTAACAGGAGATTGTCAGCTTCACAATGTGTGTGCTGGGAACCAAACTCAGGCCCTTTATAAGAACCATCTGCAGGGGACTGGAGAGATGGCTCAGTGGTTAAGAACACTGGCTGCAAGGATTAGGTTCCCAGCAGCCACTTAGTGGCTTAAAACTGCTTATAGCTCCAGTTCCAGGGGATCTGAGGTCTCTTCTGACTTTCTCAGGCACCAGACATGCAAGCGACACAGACGTACACACAGGCAGAACACCCACACCCACTAAAGGAGAAAGAAGAGAGCAGCATGCACAGTCTGCACAGCTGACTGCTGATGTCTTTCCGGTCCACATTCGCATCTTAGATTGTGGTCATAACTCCATCTCCAGGCCATTGTGCATTATACACACAACACTTCCTACATTTCTTTAAAAAGTCTTAAGACTTCACAAAACCAGTATTTCATGAAAATGCAGCTGTGTGCCTGGTGTGGGAAAGCATGAGACCCTGAGTTCTGACCCCAGCACCTCCCACACGTGTGGCGTGTGCCGCAGTGAAGACCGAGGAGCACACGTGTGCCACGGTGAAGACGGCAGGAGTACATGTGTGCCGTGTGCCGTGGTGAAGACAGCAGGAGCACACGTGTGCTCGCTGCCCACCGTTGACGCCGCTGCACCACAGGTGTCTGAGCGCGGCAGTGGAGCCCGATTGGTGGGCTCTTTCCGCGTAAGCAGTGTTTATTTTAGTTATGTGGATTTAGAGGGTTAGTGGGGTACACTCTGCTCCTCTCTGCTCAGTGTCCTTCTGTGTTTACCCCCCCCCCTTTTCTCTCCTTTTCCTGCCCTTTAGTAATTTAGGCTTTGGAGGATTTTCTCCTGTATACCGATTTTCTTCCTTCTACAGAGGCAGGTGTGTCCTCCCTCTTTACTCAACAAATGCATCGGGGAAAATTACGTTCTGTGCCATCTTCCTCAGCAGGGCGTGAGCCCCCAGGGCTGCTCGCTCCCTGCCGCGTGCCGCGTGCTATGTTTAAAACTGGGCATTTCCTGGTGTTTGCAGTCACCACTCTGCTGTTGGCCCCTGGGGATGTCAGCACATCCTCGGAAGGCTATAGCAGCAGCTCTCAGTCTGGGGGGCTCAACCTGTTTGTGGGCTCAGGCGACCCTTTCACAGAGGTCACAGGTCAGATATCCTGCGTAGTACATTTACACTGTGATTCATAACAGCAGCAAAACTACACTTACGACGTAGCAACGAAATAATTTTATAGTTGGGGGTCACCAGATGGGGAACCCCATTAAAGGGTCACAGCCTTAGGAAAGCTGAGATCCACTGCTTCCTAGTAAGGCTTACTGAGAGCACATGTCATGTCTGTCTGCACATGATGACTTGCTTTTCCTTTGGGAAGGTAGTTTGCCGAGAGGTCGACGAGTGTTTTCATCCATTCTGGAGTGTCCACGTGTGTTATCTCCCAGCTGCTACTGTGGCTCCCCGGGCTCTTGCTCCTCCTCAGCCCCTTCGCTGTTGCTGCAGTCCACACGGTGCTCAGGGCCTTCCTCCTGGGCGGGGACGGCCTCTCCTGAGTGTTGAGTGCTCACTGTTGGTTTCCTAATCTGTCGAATGCTAGCACTTCCCACTCTCTGGAGCGGCTCAGATAAGTGTGGAGCTTGTGCCAGAGAAACACGTTTGTCTGCTGTGCTGTTTGTCCTGCGTGTAGAATGTGTAATGATATGGTGATGTGTGTTTTCCTTAAGCTATGTAAGCAGGTTTCGTGATTTTAGGAATGGTGTATTTAGAGTGTATACCGTACGTGGGGTGAAGGAGCAGTGTGTATGTGAGCCGATCAGGGGTCTTTCTATTTCACTGTGTTCTTCAGAGACTCGTATGGACCATGGCGGCTTGGCAGAGGTTTGGGCTCAGAAGGGAGCCTTTCTGAGAGAACTTGAACTCCAAATTCTAGACTAGGCTGAGCAGGCCTCCTGGCCCAGGGTTAGTGGCTGCATTTTCTATGGGTCTCTACCACTTCTTTGAAGAAGCGGATGCCTCCGGCTTGAAGCCCGTGCCATGGTTCTTCTGAAAGAGTGGTTCTCTGTACTCCTCAGCCCTGCGGTTCCAGAGACAGTCAGGTGCCTTTCGGCTCCTTACACCTAGACTACCCTCAGAGAATTAAGAGGTGCCTGAACTATAGTCTCTGATGAAGTTCCTGTCTGTGTGACAGGAACTAAGTTCAGGGATTTGGTGACATGGGACGGGTCCTTTCTAACTGAGAAAGTCCAGCAAGGTTTGCAGGGAGCCTGGGACTTAGAGGATGGAGACCCCCTCAGAGGCAAGTGCAGCTTGCTGTGTTTCCTAGCTGTATCTTGGGGGGTTGTCATGGTGATGGTACACATGTTTAGTGTGTCCATCTGTCCTGTCGTCTTTCACCACAGAAATCATACAGTGTCTCCCTGGGAGCAGTGGCAAACCCTAGACTTGGAGTGGAACACCCGGCTCAGAGGGGCCTTTCCCTCACACCCGGGTGATAGCACAGTCTCTGGTCAGGGCTGAAGCTCTAAGGAGGGGGAGGTTGGAGTTGTTAGGAGGCTGCCCTGAGGACAGTCGCCCCCGCCTGATTCTGTGTTCACCTTTGCAGTCTTGGCGGCAGTTCCGAGCATGCGCTCCTGACTCTGGCTGACGAGACAATCCCACTGTGTGTTCTTTTCTAGAAATACACTGTGAGCATGGAGTTTGTGCAGAGGTTTGAGCGGCAGTGTGGATCCCAGGCCAGTGTGAAGCGGCTGCGCGCACACCCTGCCTACCACAGCTTCAGCAATAAATGGAACCTGCCTGTTTACTTTCAGATAAGGTCAGTCACTCATCCCATGCTGCCTTTCCACAGATGGTAGAGAACAGGTGTGCGGTCTCAGGTAGGGAAAGTAAATGCCCACGTGACCCACACAGCTTCAGACTGTACAGAGGAACTGACGTTTCTGGAGTGTGTTGCTAGAGCATTCGTGTCAGTGTACAGTTTGCAGTTCCTTCTACGATGTGGACTCTGTGGTTTACTGTCTCTCCTTAGAGCTGCGTGTCCACAGCTTCATGCTGTTTGTTTAAAGCAGGGGAAAGAGGTGCCCTCTGCATTGGGCTGTCACAGGGGCCATTTTGTAAGAGTGCTTTTACTTCCCTATAGACCATGATGCTTAGGGAAAGATGTGAGTAGAGTCTTTCCCCAAACCCAGATGTCCAAGGTTGGATGGGTCCTCTCCCGAGCGCCCACGGTGACACCCTAGTGCATCTGGAGACTATAGGAAGGCTGCTCAGGGCTCACCATGATGGTAGCAGCTTTGCAAGATGCTGGCCTCCGTAAGGCAGTTATGCCTGCTGGCTTGGACCTTTCTTTATGAGTTGTGTTCCTTGATTCAGCAGCAGATGTCTCACTGCTGTGTGGAGTGCTAGCTGTCAGGGCTCCGTTCCCATTGTTTCCAGGAACTGTCATAGGCGTTCTCATAACTTGGGGCCTCATGCCTTTACCTAGTTTGCTAACAAAGCCTGATTCCTTTCCAGCTTCATGCTCTCTGATGGTGCTGTGTTCTAGTCCACTGACAACCGTAGCAATGACACATCCTCACTTTGGCTTTTTCGAGGTTCCCCCTCCCATTGTGCACAGTAGAAGCAGGCCCTCGGCCTCTGCGTCCATCTGCTTTCCTGTGTCTTGCGTAGATTTGGGAAGATGCTGTGGGGCTGAGGCAGAGGTCACCTCCCCCACCCACAGCCCGTTTCCTAGTCCTGCCCTTGGATGCTGCTCCCTCAGACTCTCCACCTCCCTCTGCTTCATGCTCCTTCCGTGGCTTCCCGGGCACCTGCTCAGGTCATTTCCACAGACGACTCTCAGGTGTCACTGAGATGAACTCATCTTGAATGTTAGTCAGGTTCTCCATTACTGAGAGAGTGAGCAAGTGGGCAGCTTAGAAACGGTGCCCACGGAAGCAGCATTTGTCAAACACATTGTCTCTGTTAGTGAAGCTCGGGTCTGATGGGTGATGCCATCAGGAATGTAGGCTGCAGCAGGAACGGCATGTGCAGTGAGCCCAGGGTTGACTCAGTGTTGGGGTCTTCCTCAAATGACAAAGGCAGGTGCCATGCCAGCTTTCTGTGTCTTAGTTTGGGCCATTTCTTCACTGTGGTATTGCGGACATAGGGTTTGGAGGTAACACTGCGGCCTTGAGCTGTCACACGGAGTGGAACTAAGGGGTCCTCTCAGTAAGGCATGGTGGCGTGAGATAGCAGAGAACCCTGTAGAACAGTGGCTTCATCTGCGAGTTTATTTCTTAGACAGTAAAAGGGATAAGGGCATCTGGACATCCCAAGATTACCCGGTGTTTGAGGGAAAAGCATCTTACGGACCCGACCTGACACCAGCACTGACCCATGCCCTTCTTCCTCAGGTTCAGAGAAGTGGCAGGATCCTTAGAAGCATCCCTCACAGACGGGCTAGAAGATGCCCCAGGTAAGCTCAGCAGGAAACAGCAGGCATCCCTACAGGGCTGAGCTCACCAGCCAGTTCAGCCCTGGTCCTGAGCATGTTCACACAGGGATTTGTGCTGTAAGGACACTGCTTAACATCTTTAAAAAACAAAACAAAACAGGCCCCTGTAACACGCCGAGCGAGCGCTCCGCTAATAAGCTAAATTCTCAGACATTTTACTGTTTTATACAACAAATAGAAAGCAGTCTTGGTCCATTGAATTTCTTGCTTTAGAGAGCTGATGGCAAAGGGTGCTTTATAAAGTTACAGGCACAGACCATGCTGTGTGCAGCTGCTCTACCCTGATTCTGTGGTCCGCCAATGGGCACATCTGTGTGGAATGGCTGTAGACTGAATCATCCATCTATAGACTTCTACAGTTTACCTTCCTTCCTCCCACCCAGCTATGGGAAGGTAGCCCATGGGTCTGCTCCTGTGCCCTCTTATGAACGACTCAGTTAGAACACAAGCCAGGCCTCCTGGGACTCCGGGAGGTGGCAACTGCAGGTGTTCAGACTTGTGACACACCATTCCTAGTAGCCATTGAGATGCACACGGGTTCCAGGTTCTCCTGCTCGGTCACAGCCCGATCTGTCCTGAAACCCCGCACTGAGTGAGTTCTCTCTTCTGTTCCTCTCCTAAGGATTGACCTCCTGTGTGGGTAGTAGCCAAACAGGTAGGAAAGTCAAAAACTGAATTGTAAGCTGCCACACGCCATTGTGTGTGTGGTGGTAGAAAGCACACGTTAGGACAGTTGAGTGTCATGTTTGATGCTCACTCCATGTCTGTAAACTGTATCAGGTGAGTTACCAAACATCACACTGAAGACCCGTGGGCTTGGGCTAGTCTAGCATCTTGTTGGCCACAGGTCCACAGCACACCCTGTATATTACTTTGAGTTGTGTGCCAGTGCCTAGAGTTAGATAACGGCCGTAACTGGATGCTGTGCCCTGAGTCCGTGCTTTTTCTCCAGCTGGAAGTCCGTATTGCCTTTTGGCTTCTCACAGAACATGGGTCAGCCTGGGCAAATGCTGGTCCGATGAGATGTTCCTGCCTTTGTTAGCACATCGTCTGTGGAGGCTCACGCTGCAGATTCTGGCCCGATTCTCTGTGTTTGTCAGTGAGGTGAGTGGGGACCATGCAGCCCCCCCTCTACCCAGCTAGCACTGGGAGGACTTCGAGGGGCATGTGGCTAAACACCCACAGGTGTCCAGAGTGTCCCGTGGTGTCTGATCCAGCTTTGGGCACCTGGCCACATTCTCAGGATTAATTACTGAGAAGTCCCACCCTAGTGACTTTCTCTTCTCAAAATCAGATTCCTAAAGCACCCTGAAAATAAAGTGTTCATTTCAATGGAAATTAGAAATAAAAGTAAATAGCTTTACGTTTTAAGCAGGGAGCTGATCATCACAGACGTGGTTAACTCCACGGTGGGCTCTCCTGATGCTCCTCGGCTACTGGCACATGGCTAAGCCCATGGCTCTTGTCCCAGGAGGTTGGTGCCACTAAGAACTGAGCAACAGCCTTAGGTCCTTGCAGACATCAGTGTTCAGAGCCACCTCAGGGACACCCTGAGTGACAGACACACAAGCCAGTCCTCACAGTGCAAAAATCTAGAAACAGAGACAGTCTTTAAAAAGGAGCACACCACAGAGAGGGTTGTGCAGTAGCGTCCCCGCTCACCGGGGTGGAGCACAGGCTTCGCGCAGCTGAGGTCCAGCATCGCTCTGCCACCCTTCACCCCATGGACTTGAACACTCAGCACCGTGAGTCTCTGTTCTTTGTACATTGGTAAGATGGCTACGGTGTGTGGCTGTGGTGAGGATTTGCCTGTGAGCTGAGGTGCCGGGAGGAAGGGAAGCTCTGTGGAAGCTGGGGCATGTCTCTCCTCACCCCCTCTGCTCACAGACTTCCTCAGGCTTTCCCACCCCACCGGCTGTCCCAGGAGACACAATTCCAAGAACAGCAGAGCCAAAGCCCACCTGAGATAGATGTGCTGTACACAGCAACCAGTGTGTGTGCAGAGAGAGCTCCTGAGCACGTACAAACCCCCTGCGTCTTTGAGGGAGTGTTTCATCCTTGAAATCCTTTTTCAGCTTTCTGCCAGGCCCATCTCTAACGAAAGTGCCAAGGAGACTAAAAAGCCTTTGGCTGGCAGCAAAGACCCTTCGGAAGACCCAGCGAGCCGCCCTTCAGAAGCGGGCACCGCGTCCATCTCTAGCGCTCAGCTGGTGTTTGTCGTTTCAGACCTGAGCAGGCTGCAGGAGTGGGTGAGCTTCGCTGCACATGGCTCGGTGAAATGTGGGGTCCCTTGCACCCGACGATGGTATTCTGCCCTACAGGATGTTTCCCTCCACAGTAGCCTCTGAGTGGACCACATCTTTGCTTCCTGGTCCCTGCTGTGCCCGCTGTTCCTTGTTATCAGGAGAAGGCTAAAGCAGGCTCCACTCTTCCTCACCAGCTCAGCGTTTCGTGGGCATGGCCTACAGTGGGCTGACCTGTAACTATCTCCAGTTCACTGCCCTAGATGTCTGAGAGTGTTGGTGGAATGGAAGTCCCCACCCACTTTCTCTGCTGGGCCCATGTTTTGCTCCCAGCATTCAGAGAACTTTACAGACACACTCAAGAGCTTACACCTTCAGATACATCTTGCTTTTCAGTTTATATTTTGTGTGATTGCATAAAAATATTGTGTGTTCTGAGAAAAACGGCCTATTTACTGAGCAGTTTGGCGTCATGCAGAGCTGTAAACTGAGGTTTTGCTTTTCTGCCTTCAGCGGCCATGCAGCCAGCAGCCCCATGCTGTGCCCAGAGGCTGCTTTAGGGAGAGCTTGCCCGCCTGGTGGGAACTTTACCTACAGGCTGTCCTAGGCTTCAGCACTTGGTACTCGTGTCTGAGGTTGTGGACTCAAAGCTGCTAGTTCTGATTAAAAGAAGGAACTAATGTCCAAAATGTATTTTAGCTTCCAGACCTCCTGGAGACAGTCAAGCTGAAACTTGAAATGGTCGGCTTTAAGAATTTTTCATCTATCTCAGGTAAAAATGAACTCAGACTCCTCATAAGAAACAACATAAAGTATGATGCTGTAGATTCACAATGTTTAGACCTTGACTGTGGTGCTAAAACCTTAGCTGTTTCCGTGTCTCGCTCTTTGATTTAACTTCTGTAAATGAGATTGCTGCTTCATTCTAACGAACCGATTTATTGGCACTCTGAACGCCACGGTCACATCTTAATGATGCTTACCCTGGCTGAACCAGTGACTCCTTCCCTTGTCCTGTGTCACAGCGGCCCTGGAAGACTCGAAGAGCGCCTTGTCTGCCCATGTGCCAGCTCTGAGCAGCAGGATAGTCCAGGACCTGAGTGAGTCTTGCTTCAGCTATCTGAAGAGTGCCCTGGAGGTCCCCAGGCTTTACCGCAGGACCAATAAGGTCAGTGTCACTTGTGTTCAGGGCCAGGGAGATGTGGACCACAGTCAGATGTTAGGGTGAACTGAGGTAAAGGAGCCAGGAGGGTCAGGAGACAGCTGCTGTCACAACCCACACTGTACACTTGGCCCCGTGGGCTTTAGATTTTAAGGAAGGCTACACTGGTGCTGCAGGGTCTGGTGGGTGCTTGGGCTGCGGCAGAGCCTTTGGGATTCTTTTCCCAGCTCATCTTCATTTGTTCTCTCCTTGTTCCTGCTCTTGCGTGGTTGGGTCTTCCTCTGCTAGGGTCTCTCAGTCATGGTGAAGTGTTAGACTTAGTTTAGTGCCTTTTTATTTGCCCCAGACTCACGGGAACTACAACAGTGATCTATGGCCTTCCTTTTGCTTACAAGCTAAGCAGGGCCCAGCTCCTGTTAGCATTACCCAATGATTGCAAGGTTTTTGGAGTATAGGAAGGGATTCCTTGTTGCTGGGCTTAGATTGACCACAGTTTGTGTGAAGTTGCTTTCCTCTTGTTTATCATCATCGTCGCCATTGTCATTGTCACCTTGAGAACAGCTTCACTCTGTATCCCAGGCTAGCTTAAAATTCATTATGTAGAGCTGGAGAGATGGCTCAGTGGTTAAGAGCACTGACTGCTCTTCCAGAGGTCCTGAGTTCAAATCCCAGAAATCACATGGTGGCTCACAACCATCTGTAATGGGATCTGATGCCCTCTTCTGGTGTGTCTGAAGACAGTTACAGTGCACTCATATAAATAAAATAAATCTTAAAAAAAAAAAAAAAAAAAGGAATTCATTATGTAACTGAGGTCACCCTCAAGTACATGGCAGTCCTATGCCTGAGCCCTCTAAGTGCTGGGCTTACAAGTGTGAGCCACCATGGCCAGCTTTCCCTTTTTATGTTAAAGTTTGGACTGGCAAAGCCATATGTGGTAGTCACACCTTTAATCCCCCCACTTGGCAGGCTGTTGCCATCCAGAGTTTGATGCTATCCAGAGCTGGAAAGTCAGGTGGGAGGAGCCTGGGCCATTCCCTGTGCCTTCCTCTTCCTTCCTTTGGTCTCTGGGTGAATATGCACATCAGCCCCCACTGAGCCCTGGGGCAGTCTTCACCTGCAGGGCTAGGAACCAAGTCCTCTGTGCTACCCTGATACTTAAACAGGACCTGGAACCAGCCCTGTGTGCATTCTGCCTGTAGCAGAGAGACAGGGGGTTCTCTCCTTGGCACACTGCTGCCCTCTGGTGGTTTCTGTTGCTCTCTGGTTGCTTTCTAGGAGGGATGAAGCTGTGTGTTGAATATTAATGGTATGACGCATTATTTCCTGTGTCCCTAACTCCTGTTTACAATGGCATTCCAGGAGGTCCCCAGCACAGCCTCTTCCTACGTGGACAGTGCACTGAAGCCACTGTACCAGCTTCAGAGTGGACACAGGGACAAGGTGCAGCCAGCAGTGATGCAGCGCTGGCTGCAGGAAGCTCTGTCTGACAGCACACACAAGTAAGCGTGTGGCCTCTGGAGAGCCGCCCGTCTGCGCCCCGGGCAAGGGCTCCCGGAACCTGGGGTTGCACGTAGAAATCGCAGCTGTAAATGGACAAAATATGGGCAGGTGCTTGATCCAATCTCTCACCCTCTCTCCACCTGTAGTCCGGTCAAGCTGACCTGGGTTCTGTGAGTTCCCAACCCCGAACCCCGAGGTCACCTTTACTGCCCTCCCTGCTCAGCACAGTCAGGTCCTTCCTCTCCTCAGCAGATTTACATCTGCACGAGAGTTACCACTTAGAACAGAGTATCCTCCAGCCGGTCCCCAGAGATGATGGGAGAGAAGGACGTGCACACGGGTGTGCGTGCGTGGGTGCAAAGTATGATGGCCACCAAAGGCCCAGGCAGGAACAGTTAACTGGATCCTTCTAGCTACCTAATGGCTTCTTCTGCGTGCGTGCGTGCGTGCATGCATGTGTGTAAAGTATGATGGCCACCAAAGGCCCAGGCAGGAACAGTTAACTGGATCCTTCTAGCTACCTAATGGCTAGTGGATCATCTTGACTTCTGGGTGGAGTTTGTCCAGACTTCTCGAAGTCCTGGGTTCTGTCTCTAGCACACAAAAGAGGGAAACAGTCTGTGGCTTTGTTTCCCACCGACTGAATCATTACCTTTTTACAGTAAGGTTTGTTTCCATTTTCAGTTTGGTCCTACCCCCCACCTTGTTGTGGGTCAATTTAGAAACAACAGGACCTAATCTTGTGGTTTTGTAGGCAATTAAGTCCCCAATGCCACACAGCCAACTGGTGAGAATGTTGCAGATTTTGAATGTTATGTTGAAAGCTTGGGAGGAAGTGAGCTTTGTTGGAAATCCTGAGGCACTTTAAGAGGCAGAATGTTTGTGTGGTCTTGACATGTGGTAGAGGGTCCTGCACCTGGAGAGGACGCTGGCCCTCAGTTGCTGTATGACTAGTGTATTTACCCAGGGGGCGGGTGTCTGTATCTTCTTCCACTGTTGTCCACCTTCTTGAATCAGGGTCTCACTGAGCCCAAGCTCATGAACTCAGCTCTGGAAAACCCCCAGTGACTGTCCTGTCCCTACATGCTCACGTGTGCACAGCAAACCATCCCCCATCTCCCCACCCCAGGACTAGTGTTTTAAAAAGAAACCTGTGCACACCCAGGGGACATCATGTGGGAGACTTGGAAACATGATGACATTTTCCAGTTGAGCAGCTGTGCATGTGATTGTCATCTTAAGAATCTCCTGTTTACAACGGAAGTTCCTGCATGGGGTCACCAGTATCTTTTACCAACCTGCCATTACCATCTTGTGTCCAAGGTACTTTGAGACCGTCTCAGACGTGCTGAGCTCGGTGAAGAAGATGGAGGAAAGCCTGAAGCGCCTCAAACAAGCCAGGAGGTCCCCAGCCGCTCCTGTCAGCTCCAGCGGTGGCATGAGTGATGACGACAAGATCCGGCTGCAGCTGGTCCTGGACGTGGAGCACCTGGGAGAACAGGTGCCAGCTATGTGCCCCTGCTCTGAGGGTCAGGCTACCGGGGTGTCACCTCCCTAGGGCCATGATAGAAAAGAGTCAGGCTTAAGTTGCCATGAAAAACGGTGTGTGCCAAGAACTGAACGATAGAAAAGGCAGAAGGGCCCAGGGCGTCCCCTCCCACCCAGCAGCAGGTGTCCTGGGTGCTTCAGCACTTGCTCGGGCTGCCCGCAGTCCTGAGCCAGCGGCAGGGCCTGCAGCCTCCTACTGTGTGCCATCCAGATAAAGAGCACCGCTTTGAGGTCATGGTGGAAGGCTGATGGCAGCTGGTAGCCCTCCCGTGAGGGTGCAGTGACATCCACGGTACCACCGTTTACAGATGTAGGAAACTGCCGTTCTTGACAGTCGGGTCTGTACATAGCATGTTATCCCTGCATTCAGGATGCCTAGGCAGGAGGATTGCCGTGAGTGGGATTGGAAGACCCGGTCTCCAAAAACAATAGTGAGATAGGCAGTCTGCGGGTATCTGCCGCCATGTTTATTCCGTGAGGAACCTAAAGCCTCACAAGCAAGACACGGGCAGAGCAAGAAGTAGGGATGAGCTGTCCCTGCTGCTGTTCAGGTGGGACACCCGGTAGCCACAGGACGCTGCCATGCTGTGTGTTCTGGTCCATTGCTCTCTGAGAAGGTACTGAGAAAAAGGAGAGTTTAGCAGTACTTTGTGCAAACTCTTCATCTAAAGAACAGTTTGCTTTTCTGTTCTCTGCACGTGTGTTTTCTCTCCCAGCATTTTCTGAAGCCTGCAGAAGAAACTCGTACTCTGGCCAGAGTCTAGTATGGTGGGCTGAGGGGTTCAAACATGCTAGCTTCTTAGACCCACACTGCAGGTTTGCACTAAGCCAGCCCTTTGCTCTAACAGGAAACCTTTCCCTCCTTCCTCTGGGAACACTGTCTACCTTAATGGGACAGGGTCGGTTTGTCCTGGCTTTAATGACAGCCTCCTTTCCCACTCAGATCCCGTCAGTGACAATCCATTCTCATGGCCTTTGCAGATTCAAAAGATGGGCCTGCAGACCAGGGACATCAGGAGCTTCCCGGCCCTCACAGAGCTCGTCCTTGCTGCCAGGGACCAGGCAACTGCAGAACAGCCCTAGGCATCCTGGCAAGACCTGGAGTGGGGGAGAAAGCAGCCCTTGTCCTCCGAGTCGCCCAGTGACAGCCTGTACCTCTGCCCAGCGTGTGTGGGCCATCTTTCACCCAGAAAGAACCAGAAGCCTTTCCATTGTATGGAAGATAGTTTTTATGCTATTCGAAGCTTTTTACTATAGTTTACAGAACAAATTGTTTTATTTTTATTGTAAATCTTAGTGTGGACAAGCTGATTTCTACAGTAGGGTAAAAGTAAATCTGCAAGTGTGGCTATCCGGCTTCCCTGGCCCTGCAGGAGAAGCCCTGGGCAGGAAGCGCCAATGCAGAGCTTAGCACTGTCTCCAACCCTCCAACCTGGGAGATACCGTCAGCCCTGTGTCTCCTGAGAGATGGCAAAGTGGCCAGCCCATGTGGGCACAGAATAGCACTTCTGATTTTGCTGTCCACCTTCTGTCAGAGTCAGACCTGGCGGTAAAGATTCGTTTCCTAAATAAAAGAAACCTGTAAGTTATGACTTCATTCCCAGTGGCCCTCATCATGCCTGCCTTCAGTGACACGCATTGCCTGTGGCACAGATGGAAGGATCCTGTCTCTGTAGAGCTCCCTCTCGGTCCTCTACCTAGGAGCTATGCTGTTGATAATCACAAGAGGTCATAGCTACGTCGTGAACACACATGGCTGGTTTCATACTGAGGAGCCCTGCCTATCCTTGTCCAGTGGCTTTGCCACTTGATCCCAGAAAGGAGAGAGCTCGACAGTGCCCAGCCCAACTCTGGCATTGCTGCTTCCCATCTGTGGTAGGTGACTGGCAGGTGGGGTTTAAGCCCAGGCAAAATAGCTCCAAACCTAAATTGCCAGCCGGTGTGCTCAACGTACACCCTGGCCTCAGCCTGGATAGTCGGGTCAAGAGTGGGCCTGGGGCCTCATCCCTTACCCTGTTGGCTCTGACCCCAGACCATTATGTTCCAGCCTCCCTAACATGTTTCTGTCCTTGAGAGCAGGTGTTCAGGCAAAAGCTAACAGTCTCACAGACTTGGGTCTGGTGCCCCCAAATAGCTCCCTTGTTACTCTGCCTTAGTTTCCCTTTTGAGAGTTTATTCAGACAGGTTTAAAGTTAGTTACACATCTTTCCAGATTTAACACACACACACACACATACATGCAGTTACTGCTTTCTGGTTAAGAGACCGGTAAGGAGGAGGCCAGTCTGTCATTGAGGGACCTGCAGCTTGCCATCTCCCTCCTGAGTAACCGAAGGACATGCACTTGTTATTCAGCTGATTTCAAATATGGCAGCTGATTGTGAAGAAATGATTCTGTTGTGGAGGCAGAAGTTCAAAATCAATGTATATTGCTACCTCCCCCTGAGGGCCTGCGGATCCTTACTACTGCCTGTGGCTCAAGCTGTTCTGCGTTGGGAGGACCCGTGGAGCACTGAGGGGCCAAGCCAGCAAAGCTTCAGAGAGCTGCTCATGCTGAGGACTGCAGGTCTCTGGGGCAGCTGTGCTGGCTTCTAGCTCTGTCACATAGCTCAGCTATGCTGTGTCCCACCAGGGCACTGACACCAGTGGGGTTACGTGATGTGGGAGACCAATCTTAAGAGTTGACAGCAGCATCCTATGGGCTAAGAAAATGAGCTGAATCTCAGCCTGCCCCACCCCGTGTGTGTGTGTGTGTGTGTGTGTGTGTGTGTGTGTGTGTGTGTGTGTGTGGTATCAGTGTGTGTCTGTCTGTGTGTGTGTGTGTGTGTGTGTGTGTCTCTGTGTGTGTGTGTCTCTGTGTGTGTCTGTGTGATATCTGTGTGTGTGTGTCTTCACTGGAAGTAGACAGCTGTCTTGTACTCTACCCCACCACTCAGACATGACCTGGAATAAACCTTTACATTGCTTGTCTGCTATTTTGTCACAGTGATGAGAAGTTCACTCCATCTCCCTCTGGACCAGGGCTTAAGCATCCCTGTAAGCCCATAGGCCAGGGAGAGTGAGGAATTAGCTTTTAGTTAACTGTGGCACATGGGTCCCTCACTATACTGCCTGGTAGAAGCAGGGGGTAGAGTAGTTAGATTGCCACACCCACAGGGTAAAATGCCATCATGGTATTGAAAGCCAGAGAGTTTTCAGGAGGGAACGGGACTAGGGTGAGAAAAGCTGAGCCTCAGGATGGACCTCAGTCACAGGAAGACGCTCTGTGCTCTCCTTGTCCTTATGGGACCCTGTGGTCTCAACTGCAAGCTTCAGAGCAGCCCTATCTGTGCTCATGCAGAGTCAAAACTCCAGCCTAGGCCAGAGAGAAGACTCCATGTTTTAACAGGATTTCTCAGTCCTGTGGTACTCTCTGGACTCCTGTGGCTAACACGCTACCCTGTTCATCGGCTTCCCCGTTTGTACAGGGAAAAGGCAGCCCCCCCGCCCCCCACACACCACTACCTCAGCCTGTCTTGATCCTTCCTCAGCATAGCCCCAGATCTGGAAGCTGCAGGTTTAATCTCAAGTAGCAACCCTGTGTCATCTGTGGTGTAAAGGAAGCCTCCTCCCCCCAGGTCCTCTCTCAGTGCCAGTTGGTGACAACCCTCTCCTCCCCATCTAGCCAGCACACATTGGCCTGTGAAGAACTTCAGGAACATTGCTCAGCCTGTCAGCTAAACTAAGCATGTCTGTTCTGCCGATAAGACTGTGTTTAGCCCATCATTGAAAGTCAATTCTCCGAAAAGTAAGGAATATGTTTTCAAAACATGGTGCCAGGGATAAGAAATCGTCAGGCACTGTAGGGACTCTGAGGGTCATGGTCTCACACTCAGTGAGCTAATTACAAATCCAAAATAAGGGGACAATGTGCATTTTAATGTTAAAACCCAATTTGTGTTCTCAGAAAGAAAGGGAATGTTTTTGGTTTTACAAACAGTTGTTTGGTCCAGTTTTTTCCAGAATGGCAGTCCTGTGCAGAGTGCCAGCTCCTGGCTCTTACCCCAGTGTCCAAACAAACCCGCAGCCCAGGAGAGCAGCTCCACTGCTCATGACCTATTCTCCCAGCACAGTCTCCAAGGAAACGGCCTCTGCCTTGCCACAAGTTATGGGAAGCCAGGGGTAACAGCACTGATTTTTGCCCAGGATAGCTCTCTGATGCTGGCCTTGTTTCCATGGCTACACAGGAGGCCTCACACCACACTCTGGGGGTTATCCACTCTGCCCAGAAAGTGCAGTGCGCCGGAGTCCCGCTCATAGACAGCAAAGAGGAACGGGCTGCTCAGGGTCACATCCAGCGCCTCAGGTGACCCAGGCTGCTGGGCAGACACGGTCGGCTGCTCTTCCTCTCCTGCTTGGAGTTCAAAGAGGATGCTGTTGAGAACCTGCAAAGCAGAGACATCTCTCCTTTAGGAGGAATTACAGGCCAGGGACTGGGCTTAACTGCGTCCAGGGAGGACACATGCCAGAGGAAGCATGCACACGCCTGTCCTCTAACTGGAGGCTGAGCACCAACACCCAGCCCCATAGAGGTTCCTGCTGAGTGTGCCCCATGTTCTCATCTCTACCTGCCATCTTGATGGTGCTCCCCAATATTTGGCTAAACAGCACAGTGGGATCACATTCCCTGTTACCCAGCATCCTTGCAATGCCAACAGTATCCAGACACATCCTCTGCTTTACATAGTTCTCTGTCTACTGCTAAGATGCTCCCCAAAGAAGCTGCAGATCAGGGCATTCCCCCATCCTGATCTACTACAGCTTCATGGAGGATGCAAGGCTGGACTAAGTGGGAGCAGAGATGGGCCTGGATCTAAAGATGCCGAGAGGGCGAGGGGAGACCCCTGTTCCCCAGAGACTGGGAACCAGAGAGCTCTGCAGGGCGGACTGGGCTGCTCTTTCCTTTCTGCCCTACTGTGCACAGCCTTCTCCACGTGGCCACCCACCCTCCCCTGCCGGGGCAGCACTCACCTCTCCCACTCTCGGGTTGGTCTCGCCAATCTTGCCCAGATTTGCCTCCGCACCCAAAAGGGTGGGCAGCTTGGCCTGAGCCAGCAAGTCCTGCAGGTTGTAGGACCCTCGAATCTCCAGCTGAGGCAGGGTCAGGCGGATGACCCTAAGGAGATAATGCCTTTAGGGGGTCTGGGGAGCTCCCACCCGCTGAGAAAGGAGACTAAGTGCTCAGAGGTGTAGCTACGTCCTGAGCTGAAACAGTCCCTGCAGAAGGAGGTGCACAAGACACAGCTGGAGAAAGATGCTCTGGGAGCTGCAAGACTCACAGGCTCCTCCCAGCGTTGTGCGAACAGGAAGTAATTGCTGGGGAAAGCAGACTGGGTAGAGCTGCCTTGAGTTGTGCCGGGGGCTCCAGGGGTGCAGCCTCCGTGGGTGGGCACCCATGCTGTCTCATGAAGATAACCTCAACAAATGCCGGGTGACCCAGTTCTACTCGGAGCGAATTGGTTCTTTGGTCTGAAGTCAGTACCCTGTCTGGGGCGACTTGCTTGCACCTCCCCAGGACGGGTCACACAACACAAGACATTGTCACACCAAGGAAATTCTCAGAAACAACAAGAGAAACCTCCTGAAATGGGAGGAGGGCCTGGGACACCCATTGTGGAGTTCGCTCTCAGCCTGGCTGCATAGGGAGCACCTTCCCTGGAAAAGCCAAAGATGCTTCTGAATAATGGGACAGGGTGTGTCGTCCCATCGTCCCTGTCATCCTGGCACCTGGGAAGCAGAGGTGGGGGTACCACAAACTCTAGCTGCTCCCTGAAAGCCAAAAGGCTAATAAAATAATGGCCCCTGTGCGGGATAGTTTCATGTCAATGGGACACAAACTAGAGTCTCAACTAAGAGATTGCCTCCATGAGATCAGGCTGGAGGCACATCTGTAGGGCGTGATTGAGGAGGGGAGGGCACGGCGCATAGTGGGTGGTTCCACCCTGGGGTGGTGGTCCTGCTTCTATAAGAAAGCAGGCTGGCCAAGCCAGGAGGAGCAAGCCAGTAAGTAACATCCCTCCATGACCTCTGCATCAGCTGCTGCTCCCCCCCCCCCCCGTCTTCCTTCAGTGATGGATTATTATCTGGAAGCGTAAAGCAAATAAACCCGTTCCTCCCCAACCTGCACTTCGGTCATGGTGCTTCCTTGAAACCATAGTAACCCAGACCAGCCCCAGTTGGCTCATTGCCACCCTGTGGAGAAAGGTGGCCTCGGAGACAACAGCCATACCAACCACACTGCTCATGACGGTGGGATGGGGGTGAGGGGGCGGTAACAGGACACACCGTGGACAAGCTGATGCGTGAGCATGCAGCGGATGCCATTCACACAACTCTACTTCCCAAGGGTCTCGCTTCCTACCGAGGAGGTGGGTTCTTTATCCGAGTCAGGAGGTCGTGCTGGAAGACAAGGGCCTCCACCCTGTCGAGATCCGAGGTGCACTGGGGCTGGATCAGCAGCAGAGTTGCACTCTCACCCAGGGGCACGCGTGTCATGGAGAAGTTGTTCTGGGCGTCACTCCAGTGCGGGAAGTTGCCAGTGCCCGAGAGCATGGGCACAGACACTGAGGTGCTGTTGTCCACCCAGAACTCATGGAGCCCAGCCAGCTGGGAGAAGCCTTTCATCTTCCCTGAAAGCCAGAGACCAAAGGAAGCTCAACAGGGGTAGGATGGGGAGGCAGGGGCGGGACTCTTCCACCATGGCTCCTGCCTCAGCTTCCTCGCCTCTACTCCTGCCATGACACTATCCTGGTCACCCTCAGGTGCTCTCTGATACTATTGCAAATGGCAGCCACTTGGAGTTTCACAGAAGAGACCCCCAAGAGTAGCAGAAGACACGGCCCATTACGGTGTGGAGTCTGAGGGCTCACATCTGACACCCAAGGGACTTGGTCTGCTCCGACCTGACCAGACAAGCTCAACCCTGACCCAATCTGGTTTGAAAACTCACTTTTTAAAAACCGTAGACATTATGGTCTGGAGAGATGGCTCCCTGGATAACTACTTGCTCTGTGGGACTGATGTCTGCTCCTAGAGTCCCAGTAATAGCCAGGCATGGCTGTGTAGGTCCACGATGCCAGCACTGGGGGTGGGGAGATAGACCCTTGGAGCTCACTGGCCATCCTAGCAGAAATAGTAAGTCCCAGGTTTGGTAAGAAACACCATCTCAATATATATGATAAATAAATAAGAATAAATAATATAAGACACCCAGCCTGTTCCTTCATGCACAAGGGCATGCACATACACCACACTGTACAAAATAACAAAAAGGTAGGTATTTTTAGAGCACCATTCAATTCCCAGCAACACGGAGCAGCTGTTCAGCTTCCTGAGTCCTGTTCTCGCTGTCTCCTCATGGAGTCCTTTGAGGCCAACACAGACACCCAACTGCGCAGGAGCCCTGGCGCCTGCTCTGAGTGGACACTCAGCCGGATTAGACAAACCTGCCATGACCTATCGGAACCCTGTGGCATCACCGGAGCCATTTCTCTCACCGACTTACAGTTACAGCAGCCTGCTAGGGACTTTGCCCCCCCCCCATACACAACATATTTCATTGCAACTGCCCAAGCTCCTGGACCAAGACTCCACTGTCCAGTTATACGTGTCCAGCATCCTTTGCCCTGGAGACACGTATAACTCTACAGTGAGCATTGTATACAGTGAACACATTGGGGCAGGTATGAGTATTCTTTCCCCCTCCTCCCCCACCCCACCCCCATCTCTGCTGCTGCTGCTGCTGCTGTTGAGGGCAGGAGTGAACTGGAGGCAGGTAGGAAGGAAGCATGCTCCAAGCTGAGCCACCCCACCCGGATGCCATGGGCTCAGCCAGCACTGCACTCAGACGCTGTTAGATTCTCCTTGTACCCCAACACTGACTTCAGTCTCCCCATTTACCATAAAAGGGGCGTTGAGGAGTTCAAGGAGATAGGGCTGAGATTTAGGTTCAGGCCCAGCTCTGCAAAGGATGCCCACAAATCATGTGTCCTGTTGTATGAACTCAGGGGTCCCTGGTGTGTCTTCAGCAAGAAGGGATTGGACATGATTTGGCTCTACCTGGGCTCAGACTGCATGGAAGCTGAGCCATTCCCTAAAGGCCACGGGAGTGGCTCACACCTGTGGCCCCGACACTGAGGTCACTGAGGTAAGCCATATCACAGAGAGCTGAGGTATTCAGTGAGACCCTGTCATACACATGCACCTCACATGAGACAAATCTGACAAATCACCTCAGGGACCATGGAGATTTGCAGTTTGGAGGGGAAAGCACTGCATTTCAATCTCTAGCAAAAAGAGAAATGAGAAATGGGACAAGGCTACAAGAGAGCCCCTAAGCTGTCTGTTTCCTGTTCTCCCTGAGCTCCCCGGATCCCTCCCTGTTCACCAGCCCTATTCTGGGCTGAGTAAACTTCCCCTGATCCTGTCCCCTGGTGTCATGGAACCTGCCAGGGCCATTCAAGCTCTAAGGACATCAAGTACTGGGCCAAGAACACTGAAGAGACCATGAGCCCCAGGCCTCAAGGCTTCCTAGATACAAATGCTTAACTGTCGCTGAGGGGACGTGGAGTTTGAGGCAGTCTGCAACCTCACGGTGTGAGGAAGACGGTCGGTCGGTCTGGCAGATGGAGACGGGCAGGAAGGGCCAGGCAGCAGTGAGGTCAGCACAGTGAGAGCATCCAGACCTCTGAGCCTGACACAACTCATTCCTCACCTCTCCTTCCTCCCCCTTTCCCCTCCTCATCTCCTTTTCTTCCCTCTAACTCTCTTCCTCTTCCTTCATTTTCTCCTCCTCTTTTTCCTTCTCTTTTTCCTCCTCTTTCCCCTCCTCCTTTTTCTCCTCCCCTTCCTCCCCCTTTCTCCTCCTTCCATTCCTCCTCCCACTCTTCTCCCCCTCCCTCCTCACCTCTCTCCTCCCATTTCTCCTCCACTCCTTCCGTTCTCCCTCCTCTGTTCCCTCCCGGCTGGCTCTGCAGTCTAGGCTGTGAAAACAGGCTTCCTCTATTACAATCGGTCACCAACACTGTTGCCCTCTAGAAGTGCTCCTTCCTCAGTGATAATCCTCCCAGGGTTTCCCGTAGGGACTGTGGCTCGGTTCCAGGTTCCTTTTATTCACCAGCCTCAGGGCTGCCTCTTTCCCCAGGCATTCTGACCTCACCCTTTCCCAGTCTCAAAGCAGGCCAAGGTCTTTCCCCATGTGAATTTATAGACTGCAAAGACATTGTCAGAGTGGCCAAGTCATCCCTGATTCCTCTACCTCTGTCCCATGCTGGGATATCTTCCTGCTGGTCCCCATCAATCACTCCTTCCCTAGTAACCATCAGTCTGAAGATCTAGGGCCTGGCATATGTTCCCAGGACTGTGCCCCTGGACCAATGCATGCCTTTGGGTGGCATATCACACACACACACACACACACACACACACACACACACACACACCTGCAGTGTCATGGGCCAAGGTCTGACCTCCTAGGAATAAAACTGTCTTGCTCAGCCCACTGAAGAAAGATCATCCTCCCAGGGTTTGCCCTCTCTGAGCCCAGAGGCTTTGCAAGGATATTTGTCCTTGGTCTTCTCTAGCCTGTTACAAGTCCCTTCCACCTCACTGCTAGTGCTGTTCCCTGCAGTGCTGCCTCAGGCATTTGTCCTTGGAGGTCTCCATACTTGCTGATGTTTCATAAGAAACCTGGAAGGTCAGGATCTCCCACCTCTACTGCCCAGTCTTACAGAGAGCAACTTCCTGGACAGGGATATACGGGCAGCTCCCCATATGAGCAAGCAAGCTATGTGTTCCTGGAGCATGACCCAGCCCAGAAGGGCAGTTGGGAAGGGATATCCATCTTCTAGGGGGTCGCTAGTTACACAGAGGCAGAAACCTGTCATCCCAGTTCATCTTTCACCTGAGCCGTGGGGATGCCACAGAAACCCAGTGCCACCTCTGGTGCAAGCCATTGTCAATGACCCAAGCGTTTGCCTCACCTTGAAAGTGAACATAGGTGTTGAAAAGTAGGGTGCTGTCTGTGCTGACCCCCTCCAGTGGCGAGTTCATCTTCCACCCGGTCACAGCCTGCACGAACCTGTTGATTCTCTCAGTGGCAAGAGCTGGGTCTGTGGATAAGTCCAGAGAGCGAGGGAAGATGGCAGGGGCGAAGGGAGCCAGGCTCTGAACAAATGGCTGCTTTAGGCGCAGGCCTGGGGCAGTGAACAGGCCCACCACGGTGGACAGTAGCAGGGGTGTCTGGCTGCTGCTCCCACCCTGGGTGACCAGCAAGCCCTGAATAGCCTGCAGGGCAGCGAGGACCTTGTGTCCGTCCAGTCGGGAGGTGCAGTCTCCGTCCTTCACAGGGACACCCAGCAGGACCTGCAGCTGGCTGGCTGTGGGATCCAAGGCTCCAAGGTAGAAAGAGACCAGGGTGCCAAAGAGGGCCGGTGGAGAGAGGATGGCCCCGCTGGCCACACCTCTGGCCTCACCCAGCATCTTGTACATGTGGAAGCCCATGAAGTTGGCGATCATCGCGACCTGGGCAGCCCGCTGCCGATCCTCAGCCTCTAGCTTCTCAGTGGCCAGCACGAGCTGGTCACGCAGGATCTTCTCATCCACCGGGGAGGTCTTGGCCTGGATGGGCACAGGCCCAAAGGTTGGCTCTGGGAGCGTCTCCACTTTGGGGTTCTCCAGCTGGGCGCAGGTGCTCTTGCTGTAGTAGAGGAGATGGAAGGGGTGGATGTACACACGGTCCCCAGCTGTCAGGCTGACCCAGGTTAGGATGCAGAAGATGGTGGCCTTCAGGCCTGCCCTCGTGGGAGTCATCACTGGTCTTTGTGCTTCCCTCTGTGTGTCCTGGAATAACATTTTGGGAGAGAGACAAGTGGTTATTTGGAGCCCTGAAGCCAAACTTTTAGTTGCCCTGGTATTCACGGTGGCTGTGTGCAATGTGCATTGTATGGCCGTTCCTGCTCTCTGGGCTCAGGCTTCAGAAGTAGGGCTGACCCCTCATCCCCATTCCAGGGTCTGCAAGTGTGTTTGTACCTCTGCTGGGTGTCTTCAGAGCCAACGTTTGCCAAGTGTCTGGTGCTTCTATCTGCCCATTGCTATCGGTTTCTGCTTTTGTTTGCTATGTATTTAAAAACTCACTCAGGGCCAAAAGCAAGGCTGCTGTAGATGGCCCAGGAGAAGGCACCTACAGCTGAGGTCAGTCAGGAGAAGGAGTGCAGTCAGAGAGCCCTGGAGTTTGACTGTTTGGGGACAGAACCCAGGACCTCTTGAGTTGCTAGGTGTGTGCTGCTCTGTTACACCCCATCCTAGACTGGCTGGTTCTGTGTCAGCTTGACACAAGCTGGAGTTATCACAGAGAGGAGCCTCCCTTGAGGAAATGCCTCCATGAGATCCAGCTGTAAGGCATTTTCTCAACTAGTGATCAAGAGGGAGGGCTCAGCCCATTGTGGGTGGTGCCATCCCTGTCCCAGCCCATTGTGGGTGGAGCCATCCCTGGCTCAGCCCATTGTGGGTGGTGCCATCCCTGGGCTGGTAGACCTGGGTTCTAAAAGAAAGCAGGCTGAGCAAGCCAGGGGAAGCAAGCCAGTAAGTGACATCCCTCCATGGCCTCTGCATCAGTTCCTGCTTCCTGATCTGCTTGAGTTCCAGTCCTGACTTCCTTTGGTGATGAACAGCAATGTGGAAGTGTAAGCTGAATAAACCCTTTCCTCCCCAACTTGCTTCTTGGTCATGAAGTTTTGTACAGGGATAAAATCCCTGACTAAGGGCTGGAGAGATGACTCAGCAGTTAAGAGCACTGACTGCTCTTCCAGAGGATCTGAGTTCAATTCCCAGCAACCACATGGTGGCTCACAACCATCTGTAATGGAATTTGATGCCCTCTTCTGGTGTGTCTGAAGACTGCTACAGTGTACTTATATATAATAAATACATAAATCTTAAAAGAAAGAAAGGAAGGAAGGAAGGAAGAAAGAAACCCTGACTAAGACACTATGTATAGATTAGGATGACTTGAAAGTTCTGATCCTCCTGCCTCCACCTCCCACACCCCACCACTTGTAGTTTGTAAGTGGGCTAGGGATCAGCCCAGGCTCTCGCATATTCTCAGAAAGTATTCTCCCAAGGAGCTACATCTCTAGCCCTCTTTTGACTTTTTATTGTAAGACAAGGTCCAATAAGTCGCCCTGGCTAACCTTGAAACCACTCTTTATCCGAGGCAGCTTTGAGCTTGTGACGCCCCTGCTTCAGCCCCCGACACAGCCAGGATTCCAGGCTCCGCCAGTCATCAGACTGTGACTTGTTTGGAGATCAGGCTTTTAAAGACACGACTGGGGTAAAATGAGGCCTTCCCAGTGGTCTCAGATGCAGACGGGCATACATAGAGGGTGACAAGGGACAGGGATACAGATCAGTTGGCGAGGCTCTTCTATGGTAAGCTTAAGGACCTGAGCTCCATCCCCAGAACTAGGTGTGGTACATGTGCATGCAACCTCAGTCCTCAGGAACTGGGGACAGGCGGGCTCCTGGGGCTCGACTCCCCAGGGTTCTCTGGCAAATTTATTTAGCCTAATAGGTGAGCTCTAAGTCAACCAGAGACTCAGTCTCAAAGAAGACGTCATTTGACATGATGTGAAAGGTTGCCATCCAGTCTTGACACACATGTGAACACACTTGTGCATGCACACATGTGCACACACATGTACATATGCACATGAACATATGCACATGTACATACACACACACACACTCTCACACACACAGGGATATCAGGATATAGGAACAGAGAAATCTATTAGAGTCACAGGGAGAGGAGGGACTCTGCAAGCCAAAGGCAGAGAGAGGCCTCAGGAGAACCTGGCTCTGATCATGCCATGGGTTTCTGAAGGTCCTCTTGTTGTCATACTAGACTGTGGCATAGTCCTGGTAGAACCAGGCATGCAAGGGACAAAGGCTATGAGTTCATCCCTGGAGAGCATGTAGACTGCCCACTGGTCTTTGTGGAGCTGTTATACCCACATAGGTGTGCCCTAGGATTAATTTTAGTGTCCATGAGATCCTAACATGCAGCCAGAATCGGGAGCCAAAGCCCAGGTCCTTCTTATCTGTGACACACTCTGGAAGGCTGGATCCCACACAGTGGCTAAAGAAAACCCCATAACTGGTCTGTCTGCCCAGCCTGCTCACCCAAGGTTGGCTTCAGTGGTCTATGGTAAGCCGGGAATTGATTTGCCAACTGCCCAGATAACTATAGGGCACAGAAAAGGCTTGGGGCTCTGGCCAGTCGTGCAGCAGGGGATGAGGTGGCCCTCTGAGCTGGATAGCCTTTTCCCTTGATCCTCAGTCCTGCTCCAGCCTCAGCTAACACACACACACACAGTACATGGAGTTAGCCTGGGACCTCAGAGGACGGCTCCTGAGCTGACTCTGCAAAACCCACCTCTTACTCCTCCGATCTTGGTGGGAGAGGGTGAGTTCTATCCATCCTTTAGTCTGACCATGTGGACCATGTGCTCTTGCTTCTATAGAAGCCAGCCTGGCATGTGGCTTCCTACCCTCACCTCACCCTGGCCACCATGCCTGGGCCTTGGTACTTCAACCCTGACTGGAGGTCACCTTGACCCTTCCTTTCTGCAGCTTCACCTTCACATACACGACTTTTCACCTTCCACTGAGCTCAGCAAACCGCCTGCAAGGTCACTACGTGAAAATCTTAATGCCAGTATTGCTCCGTGGACATTTAGGATGTAGGTCCTGGTGGGGGCTCTGAGGCCACTAGTGGTATGCATTAAGAGGGGCTGCAGGAACTGTGTCTTCCCTTCTTCATTGGTTTTGCTTCCTAGATACATGGGAAGTAGCTTGTTTGGCCAAATGCCATTGCCATTGCTAGCCGACACCCTGAGCAGGTCCCGAGCAACAAGTGTTTCTGAATTTGACCTGTAACTCCAGCACCACGAGCCAAAACAAACCTCTCTCTTTATAAGTTAATAATCTCAGAATGTCACTATGGTGCTGCAAAGGTCACCCTGGCCTCCCACACCCGGGTCATGGTGCTTGCCTAGGCTGCACATAGAATATCTTCCCCAGACAGGCAGGGTACTCTTTGCTCTGCTCTGGTCATCCCACTGGTCACCTTTGGCTTCTGACCGTCCAGTGCTTCATCCACCTATCACACACATCTGGCTCCCCTCACCGCCCTCAAAGAAAGTTCTGTGGTTTGGAAAAGCAAAGTAGAAAACCGTGCCTGTCCCCGCTGGCCCGTCCTATGCAGAGTGACTGTCCTGCTCACTGGTGCTGTTATAAACCGAGGCACAGTAGGGTCAGGACCTGCCTCAGGTCCCTATGCAGCAGGATGAGCCGTGGAGGTGAACATATTGCTGTTCCTATGACTGGCCTCTATCCTTGGGGGCTGTGCCATGGCTGCTGTCCCAGGAAGCGCGTCACCACTGTCCTCAGGCACAAGTGACTGTTTGTTCTCAGCTGTAAGCTAGTGCCAGTCAAGTTCACCCTGAGTGAGATTGTAGCAGGTCCTTCGAACAGAGGGTTACCCCTTCTATTCCCTCCTGACCAGCCAATTCCCTGTCTGTCCTGTCCACATCGAGGTGTGGTTCCAGTACTGTCTTCTGTCACCAGCTCCTCTTCACCACTCGAAGTCTACCCCAGGCTCCCCACCTTCTCTGTACCCAGCAGCCACCAGGAGCACCCTGTGGTGGTGTGTTTGCTATGTGCTCCACTGGAACCTGAGCTCTTTGGTCCTCAGGTTAGCCCACCTTCCTAAGGTCATCCTGGGACAGCCATGGGGGAGTCATCAGTGATGGTTTTTGGGAGCAGACAAGTCTTGTGACCCACACCAGGTCACACAGCTGGGACTCAGACCTGACACTTGATTCCATGAGTGGCATCTAGACACAAGGCACATTGCCTCTTGAAAGAAATAAGGAACCGAGGAGCCCGGGGCAGGCTCAGAACGTAAGAACACTTCGTTGCACAAATATAAAAATCTGGGTTCATGTCCCCTGACCCCTTGTGAAAAACCAGTCACAACCACATACCCCCTAACTCCAGAGATGGGGGGGGGGACAGGACAATCTCCAGGGCTTCCTGACTGTCAGCTTGGCTCCAGCTTTAGTAAGGGACCCTGTCTCAAGGGGCTAAGGAGGACAGTAGCTGGCAGGACACCTGCTGTCCTCCTCTGGTCTCCATCTCTGTTCATGGCTCCTGTGTCTCCACACTCTCCCCTGTGCACACACACACACTTCACATTCATAAATACACACACACACACACACACACACACACGCACACACACTGCACTGAAAATAAGAACAAGACACTATCAGACATTGTCAAAGCACTTCCATGTTACTGGGAGCTCCTAACCTATCCCCAGCCCTAGAGAACCTTAGAACCACGAGGAAGCCTGTTTACAGGGGGAAAGTTGAGGCTCCACAGGACATGGTGAGGGGCCACAAGACACAGCCCCCACCATTGAGCCTGGATAGAGATCTACTTGAGATGATCACGGGACTTTGTCCCTTCTTGTTGCTTGCTGTCTGAACAATGACGCCAAGTCTTCCCTCCAAGCTGGAAGAGATCCAGCAGTCTTGGCCGCTTTAGTGCTGACCCTGTGAAAGTCCCTTTGTTTGCCTCTGAGGACCCAGCTGGGCTCACAGGTAGCAGAAGTTCTGACAATCCCCTAACAAAAGGCAAGCAATTCCCAATGATCCCAGAGTGGTGACCCGCAGGGGACAGCTTACCTGGACATCTAGGCTTTTGAGAGAGGATAAGCAGTCAGTGGTCACTTCTCCTGAAGCACCTGCTACCACAGACTTCTGGCTCCTCACTCCAGGATAAATGCCATCTAACCCTTTCCTGTGTCTCTGTCCAACCCCTGCCTCCTCTTCCTACTTCCAGCTCCTGCCTAGCCAGATATCCCATGAAGGGCCAGAAAGGAACCAAGAGGGCTCTGCTTACCTTCAACTCCAGCCCAGACAATCAGTTATCCTCTGGTGAGCCAAGCAGGCTTATTTATACTGGAGGGGGTGGAGATGGATCTATTCCCGGGCTGCTCTGTACAGAGGCTGAGGGAGGACCCAGGTCGGGGGACCATGGGAATCCAGGCTTGGCCAAGATGGAGCAAGGCCAGGACGATGTTCCTCTGGGTCCCTTCCAGGAAGCCCTAGTGGCAGATGAGCTCCATGCAAAAATGGGCTGGCTCTGAGTTACACTGAGTTACACATTTACCCCAGTTCCCTGGAGCCGGGACCACAGTCACAGCACTGGCTGGGTTGTGAGAACCTGAAGCCAGCCATGCAGACCTTAGGACGTAAGCCCCTCATGATTCACTCATCGGGACATGACAGGAAGGGGCCCACCTGCAGGAGATGAACCTCACATCATCAGCTGCCCTCTGGATGGACGACCTTGAGCAGCTGTCATTCCATTAGTTGCCTGTTCTGCACAGGGGCTTCCAGTGGGCTGTGGGTACACATCACCAGTAGGAAGCACCTTCGAGGCACTTCTAACACATCTAATCAGGCTGGGAAGTCCCAACTGTGGTAAAGCCGTATTGAAACAAGACGCTCTGGTCTTGTGCATGGAAGGCGGCTGAGGTGGAGGTTTCGGAGCGCCGCCCTCGAGTGTGGAGAATAGCCGTGAAGCGTTAGAGAATGAGGCAGCAGGCCTAGGCCTGGCAGATGGCTGCCCCTGTAGCGGGTGGGCCACTAACTTACATCCACTCCTCCGAGCAATCTCTTGGCCTTGGATACAGGCACGACCCGCCTTTACCCTAATGTGGCACGGGGAAGGGAAGGCAGGAAGGGAGGGTTGGCAGAGCAGTCTGTGGCTCAGAAGAAGAGAGATGGACCATGCGGGACTTGATGGTGTCTGAGCTGGGCTATCTCAGTGGGAGGCCAGTTGTAGGAGGTATCAAGGCTGCAGTCATACCAGTCTGCACTCAGGACTGAGGAAGAAGATGCCAGCAGCCCACGGGATGTGCAGGAAGTAAGAGCTCATGATAGGCCAGTGGTTCATGGATTTCCCAGAGGAGCGTGTGGATGCCTTAATGCTGGAGACACAAGAGTTCCTGAGCATAGAGACAGAAAGATTTTTCCTCCCAGTTTCTGACCCCAGATGACTGGATTCTTAAGCTCACTGGACATCTTTTTGTCTGTGCGATGTCCAGTAAATGAAGGCCACAAGGTGAGCTCAGGGGTAGTGACCAGAGAATCTGGCCATGTGATCAAAAGGAGCCGCCCCGTGATGGCAAGGATGCTGCCATTCCTGCACGCAAGGGAGCCTCAGTAAGGACCCTTCGCCCTGGGATCTGGAGAACTTTCAAGCTGAAGAACATAGCCAGGAATGGAGATGCACTTTCCATCTGATGAGGTCCTGCGCTGTTAGCCATTCTGCTTCTTGTCCCCACCCCCCTGTACCTCATTAGCTGGCTATTTCTGTGGGTCTCATAAGAAACAAGTCGTCAGAGGCAAAGCGAGTGCTGAAACAGCTCTAGCCATGTCCAGCGTGAAGAGGCCAGTGTGAGGAAGCCAGGGACAAGTCTGAGGCGTAACCACGCTTACTGACAGTGGGTAGCTCTTGCTACTAAGGCTGTCTGAGCATGGGCCTCCTCTGTGGTAGCCTTTAATGGCTGGTCATCACTCCATCCGGGTTAATACAGGTAAGAGGCTCATTCATTCCACCTGGAGCAAGTATCCCTGTATCGGCAAGTCAGACGACAGGGCTCTTGGGACAGGCTGGCTGTGCAGACTCCATCTGCTCTGAGGAGGTTAGCTGACTGTCCAGAAGTCCCTACGGCCCCCTGTTTCTTCACTCTCTAGGAGTGGCTTCCCTCACCACTCAAGCATGTGCCAGCTCACACCAAGTGTCTCTCCAATTCTTCCACAGTGTCTTCCCAGTCCTCTTTATGGCCAGGACTTTCTCTAAGCCTTGTATTCATGGGTAAGATTATCCCTTGGCTTGTGTTCCCCAGTAGCCCCTCACAGCTGCCAGCCACCTGCCCCGCCATGCCTGCCAGGTACCACATCTCCCCCAGCTATAGGGTCTCACTATGGTTTGCTACATTAATGAGAGCACAGCCCACGCCCAGAACACACAGGCTTGCACTAATTCTTGTGCTCAACTGTTGGAGCTTCCTGAATCCCACGGTCAGTGCACATATAGTTGAGAAACTTCACTAGAAGGAAACTAAATGGGCAATTGTTTTTTGTCTTTAATAAAGGCTGTGCATATATGTGTGTGTGTTGCTTGTCTGTGTGTTTGTGCGAGCATGTATGTGGCTTGTACCCACGAGCATTTATGTATAATTGGTGCATCATGTGCTTCCGTTATTTTCTTGTCTGTGTGACTTGCACATACCTGCATGCCTTGCTCAGTGTGTGTGTGTGTGTGTCCATCTCCATGTGGCTTACATGTATATGTTGTTTATACACGCATATCCATGTGGCTTGCATGTGTATGTTTTATGCATGCACGCA
Source organism: Micromys minutus (assembly GCF_963924665.1). NCBI lineage: Eukaryota > Metazoa > Chordata > Mammalia > Rodentia > Muridae > Micromys > Micromys minutus. The sequence continues at coordinate 46,380,849 of NC_137959.1, forward strand.
TGTTTGTGTATGACAAGTATGGATGCTACCAAGGACTTGGAGGTCAGGACTGTATTGTCCTTTGCTTCTGCTGCTTCTTTGTTCATGGTGTTGGGGTGGGTTTGGGTAGGTACCATAGGACAATGCCAGCCTCCCGGCTCCCTCCATGAACCTGATGTCCTGATAGGGTAAAAGCAAAGGATGCTTTGTCAATTTAGAAAAACACTGCTAGAAAATGTAAATTGGTTAAGGAAAAGCACTTCAGTGGCTTTCTTATTTTTAAGGTAGCATCTCATAGAGCCCAGGCTGGCCTCAAACTCACAATGTAGTGGAGGATGACTCGATCATCTGGTCCTCCTGCCTCCATTTCCCAGGTTCTGGGGTTACAGACAAGCATGTCCATTCCTGGTTTATGGAGAGTAAACGCAGGGTCTCAGCCATGCCAGGAAGTACGCTACACACTGAGATACCCTCAGGCAGCTTACTGGAGTCTATTCCAGAAACGGTCTGTCAATAAACATCCCTCAGCAGTCACATACGTGAAAACTAAGTCTCATATCTAAAGTGGCAGATTCTGGGGATGTCCTCAGGGTGCCTCGTGGGTCCTTTGGCACACAAAGTTCTATTTCCGTCAGAGCCGAATGAGGCCACAGAGCAGACAGAAAGTGTGGTTTCCTCACCCTTTCCTCTACTCCAGCTCATTAGCACCCATGCACCCACAGCCACAACCACACGCTGCGGGTCCAAACTCCATGTTTACCTTGGCGTGGGGACTAGGAAAGTCTACAGAAGGGCGCTGCTGCCCCGCTCTGAGTTTAAATAAGTCACGGCCCTTCCTACGGAAAAATATCATCACTCTCTTGTCACCAGAGCCCCAAGCAATGGTCAAAGTGCTGTCCTATGGGCCTGGCAGGCTGTCTCTTGCGAAAGCTGAGCTCTGGAAATAATATTTACTTAATGGTCAGTTCTTCTACAGAAAACATAGCAAAGAAAATTGGAAACACAAATACTAGCATCTTTCCACGGCAGATAAGGAAGAGAAGTAGCAAGAGGCAGCGGGGATAACAGGGCATGGTGGTGCAAGCTCCAGTTCCGGTCCTGGGGAGATAGAGCCGGGACACCTCAAGTTCAAGGCCAGCGTGAGCTACAGAGTAAGACTCTGTGAAGAAGAAAGGGGGAGGAGGGGAGGGAGAAGGAGAATAGGAGGAAGAGGAGGACAAGGAGAAAAGGAGGAGGAGAGGGAGGAGGGGGAGAGGAGAGGGAGGAGGAGGAAGACGGAGAAGGAGGAGGAGAAGGAAGAGGGGGAGGAGGAGGAAGAAGAGAGTGAAGACAAAGCCATCCCTGGAGGACTGCCAGGAAACACTGTTGCTAAGTCTCCTTACCTGCCACTAAGTCATGACAGCTGCTAATGTACAGAGCTCAGCAGCTCACACTGCCTGGATGCTCCTGTGGGAACCACAATGGGCCTTGTACACAGTCAGGGGCAGGGCTCCAGCTAGGGATCCTCTGATGACCCAAGTGGGAGACCACACATAGTGCTTAAAACAGAAGTGCTTGTCCTGCAGGCCCAAGCACCTGAGTTTAAAGGGTGGGGAAAAGCTAACATTGGAGAGGTGAAGACAGGTGTATGTCTGGGGCTCACTGAACAGTGACCCTTGTTCATTTAGTGAGCTGCAGGCCAGTGAGAAACACTGTAGTAAAAGAAAAAGAAAGATGGTGCCTAAGGAAGGTCAGCAATGGTTTACTTCTGAACTTATGACCTCTAGTGTGGACGTGCAGCCCCCAACACACATGCACTTCCTCACACACATACACCCACAGCCACATGCATCCCCACACATGTATACTCACACACACACCCACACACACATACATGTACCCCCACACACGCCATCCACACAGACATGCACCATCACACATACATGCACCCTACACATACTTTCACAAGCGCGCGCGCACACACACACACACAAATGTACCTCCAGACACATGCCCCTCCACACACACATACACTCACACACACATGCAGCACACACACCACATACACCCCTCCCGCACACAAAGAATCGGAAAAAAAGAGAGGAGAGTTTAGAGCGAGGTGGCTGTGGGTGAGCTGATCTTACTTGAGAGGCGTGTCTGTCATCTGGCGTGTCCATGTGGGCTGTAACTATTAGCTTCACCCAATCAAAGGACAAAAGTGAGCAAGAAAAGCTCAGCAGGCGTAACAATTGGAAGCCTTATCACCTGATTCGGTCCCTGCCTTCCACATGGTAAAAAGAGAACTGACTCCCCTAGTTGGTCTTCCCAATCTCTCTCTCTCTCTCTCTCTCTCTCTCTCTCTCTCTCTCTCTCTCTCTCTCTCTCTCTCTCTCTCACACACACACACACACACACACACACACACACACACACACACTCACACGCACACCTGTGCACGTGCACATGCACACAAGTAAGTGCTTGGGGATTTGTTGTTTTGTTTTAAAGAGAGAAGGTGACCTGACCCTGTGCCTGAGGTAACCTACCTCCCACTGTGTCCTTTTCTACCCAACACCTCCACTTTCATCCAGACACACCCAAGCCAGAGCCTGGGGACAGTAGCCTCCTGTCACCCTCCCCCAGCTCCAGGCAGCAACATTCACCCCTAGGGAATGCTGTCAGGTCAAGACAAGTACTAGATAAAGTAAGAGCTGTAGCCCTTCCTATCGAAGATGGGAGAAGCGCCCACTTCCTGTTTCACGAGGGGTGACTGTATGCAACCTGTCACGATGGGGGCTTTCTCCTGTAGGCATCCAAAATCTCAAGGACTAAGCAGGCTTAGACAGCTGTAGGGGCCAGAAATGTTCCTTAGGATCCTGGGCCATTTCTGGAAATACAGAGAGGGACAGAGGCCACACTTCTGTGGGAGGCATCTGTCTCAAGGCACCAAGCCCTCCAGTAGGAAGGTCAGAAGCTTGCCTTGCCTCTGGATGAGCCACTGAACTCCTTTCTGTCTGAGATCTTAGCAGCCCAGCTCCTGCATCATCTGGCCCCTTGGTGAGAAGCCTTATCTGCTGCTGTGAAAGCCTCCAGCCTGGGACAAGGGTTAGACGTCGGCTCTAGTTCCAATAGTGCCCCCAGGTGGTCAGGTGCTCTCATGACTTCAGCCCTCTCTACCTGTCCGGCTACACTACCGGAAGTGAGTTCTTCTGTTCAAACTGCTGTCCAACCCCCACCCCCACCCCCACCCTGAGAACTGCTTTCCTGGGGCTGCCTACACAGTGTGCAACCCCAGGCAGGCCACCCTCATTCTCTGTAATCACAGCACCTGTCTCCTGACCCCTGGTCCCCCACACACTGGGATGCTTGCCCACCCCCACTGTGCAGTCTGTCCAACCCCCACAGAGAGTTCAGTGACCACCTCCTCGCCCTACTCCTGTCTTGTCCTACAGCGCAGCCCCATCCTGCGATTAGCACACGACAGGAAACTGTATCCCACGGAAGGAAATCCCCCTGGCAACCCTTGCCCATGAGGCCGGTTTGCATAGTCAGCAATACACTTCTGTCTTCCCACCCCCTGAAGGCTGTCCCATTTGCTGCAGCTCAGTAAGGCACACCAAATATCACCCTTGGTGTGTGAAAACAGAAGGCTCCCAAGGGACTCTTTGTTCTGGAGAACGTGACCATGACGTTCAGATGGGGCGGGGTTATGCAATTTCTTTTTCCTCTGTCTCTCTCTTCTTTCTTTTACTCTTTCCTCCCTGATCCCACTTTCTACAGAGTCTTCAGCCCAGGATAAGTAGCCAAGGATGACTTTAAATGTCTGCTTCTGCTACCCACACCCCTGAGTGCTGACATCACATGTCTCACCGTGCCGGTTTCTGTGGTGTTGAGACTCAAACACAGATTGTCCCACACGCTACACATGTGCTCTGTCAATGGAACTAAAGTCTCAGTCCCATTTCTTGCAAACTGGGTCTCTTGAGGACACCGAGAAGTTAAGAGACATTTCCATCTCAACCAGCTGCCTGGTTGGCATTCCCCAGTGGCTACCTGAGACCTGGAAACCCTGCTGCAGACTCCCTGCCAGCTGCTTGGGTACCATTGTCCTGGCTGGAAGGACAGACAGGCTGGGCCAAACAATATCTACTTCTTTGCTCAAGCCACTAAGAGCCTGCAAGATCCTGTGGGTGAGTTTGATGTGGTGAGGGATGTTGTGAGGGCTGGAGGGGGGTTTATACCTGTCCTTTGAGCTCACCTGACTTGGAGCCAAACCACCAGGACCTCATGCTTTCGTAGGGAAGGTGTGTGTGTGTGTGTGTGTGTGTGTGTGTGTGTGTACACGCCAAAGGTCACCTTCTGATGTCATTTCTCCAGTGCTGTATCGTACACCCTGCTGTGTTTGTTGTTGCTTTATAGCCTGTATGGGTGGTGTTTTCCTTTGCATATGTGTATTTTTGTGCCACACGTATGTAGTGCTTACTGAAGCCAGAAGAGAGCATTGGTTCCCTAGAACTGATGTTATGAACGTTTGTGAGCTGCCAACTGGGTTCTGAGAATGAACTAGGGTCCTCCGGACGAACAGTCAGTGCTCTTAGCTGTTAAGCCATCTCTCCAGCCCTCATACACATTGTTGTTTTTGCTTTTGTTTTGGTTTTTGTTTGTTTGTTTTGTTTTGTGGATAGGATTTATCTGTGTAACAAACAGCCTTGGCTGGCCTGAAACTCCCAGAGATCTGCCTGCTTCTGCCTGAGTGCTGGGATTAAAGGCGTGTGCCACCAAAGCATGGCTGCCTTGTTCTATTGAGACAGCATCTCTCATTGGCCTAGAGCCAAAGAGATCCAGCTCTCTCCACTTCCTCAGTGCTGGGAGTATAAGGGGTGCCACTATGCCCAGTTTTTCATGCAGATCCTGGAGGCTCACACTTGAGTCTTCATGAGTGTGAGGTAAGCACTTTCCCACCTGAGCCAGTTCCCGTCTGCAGGAAGGGCTTGGTGGGGATGTCACCTCATCTTTGTGTCCACACAGTTACTTTGGCAACTCTGACAGTCTAGTGAGTGAGTGGTTGGAACACAGACGCTGTGGCCCAGGGACGTAAAGGCCTGTCACAGGAGGGAGTGCTCAGCCCTGACATAAGTCAGGATGGAGTTGGGTTCTAAGATCCCAGGGAACACTGTCACATTGTGATACACTCAGCTCCCTCCATCCACAAAGCTCTAGACCCTACAACCACCTCCTGAACCAATTTGGTTGCTTGCTACCCTTCCCTGCCTGTCCCTCAGGGATTCCATGGTACTTCAGACAGAGGTATCTCCTCCCTCTGACCAAACTCAGCCATGTCCGGAGGTGCCTCTGAGGTCTCACCCAGTATTTGCCATCTGGGAGGCAAATCTCACTTCACAGGGAGGTGCCCAGAAAGCGGGTGGAGGCCAGGGCCGGGGCCTCTTCGCTGGCTACTCTCACCTTGCCTCTCACATCTTCTCCCTCCACTAGGCTGTGGAGAAGCAGCCATGCCTTACGTGCATCGATCCCTGAGGCCACAGCCACAGCCAGTCCCCAGGGATGCCAGGGCTATCCACTCCTCAGGCCAGAGCTTTGAGCAGCTGAGGAAGGGCTGCCTGCAGTCTGGCACCTTGTTTGAGGATGCTGACTTCCCTGCCAACAATGGCTCACTGTTCTACAGTGAGAGGCCCCAGGTCCCCTTCGTGTGGAAACGGCCAGGGGTGAGTAGGGTTCGGAGGAGGAAGAGAAACAGGGAGGGGGGATAGAGATAAGGTTGAGGGAGAGGGAGGGAGAGGGAAGGGGAGAGGGGGAAGAGAGAGAGAGAGAGAGAGAGAGAGAGAGAGAGAGAGAGAGAGAGAGAGAATATTCTGAAGAAGATGGAAAGGAAGAACCTATCATATGTAAGTCCATTTTTTTATAGGAGGCTTTCTGGTAATATGCTAGAGCTAGAGATGCTCACACAGTCCCCAGTGTATATGGCTACACCCTCTGGCCTTTAGGAAGCTCTGAGTTCCACTGTGTTTAGGAGACATAGGGAGAGAAGGTCTCTCACCTATGACTTGTGAGCAGGATCAGAGCTCTAACCCAAGAATAAATCTCTGGCCCCACTTGCTCCATCAGAACACAAAGGCAAACTAGCCAGGATGGCAGATGATGGGGTAGTGAGGTGCATGTGCTGTGCTCGGAGGCTTTGGGCCTAGAGATGAGGGACCACTATGGGGCTAGCTGGATGTTAACGTAAGTTCTCTGCCACTGGGTGATGTCTGGGCCCTAGGTAAAGAAGGGCTACTCTTCCAAAGCAGTACACACCTCTGATGTCCCTAAAGAGCACCAATTGGTGCTCAAGATGAAAGTCAATATTTGCAGTACCTGGTTGGTCGGCCCTCCCTGTGAGCCTTGGTGCTGCGCCTTCTGGGTGGGAACAGCTGGTGTGTGTGCAAGGAGGGGCAGTGTGTCAGCTGGATCTCAGTGGGTGGTCCTTCACTTCCTCATCTATCGATGACTGAGGTAGGGCCAGGGCAGCACACAGGTATCCTAAATATACAACGTTTTCTCACTGCTGTTGCCGTGTGACTCTCTGTCCATCACTGGTAGCTCAGAAACTCATCTGTCTGTGTGTTCATGTGTTTGTTTTTGAGACAGGGTTTTTCTGTGTAATAGATCCACGGCTGTCCCAGATTTACTCTGTAGTAAATCTGGCCTCAAACTCACAGAGATCCACCTTCCTCGGTCTCCCAAGTGCTGGGATTAAAAGAATGGGTCATCCCATCTGGTCAGAATCTCATTTCTAAAGTCCACTTGTTTATTTACTTTTTTTTTTATGTGTTGTGTATGTGTGCACACATGTGTGGCACAGCGATCATGCAAAGGCCAGAAAACAACTTGCAGAAACAGGTTTTCTCCTTCCACTATGTGTGTCCCAGGAATCAAACTCAGGCCATCAGCCTTGGCTGCAAGCTCCTGCACCTCCTGAGCCCTCTCGCCAGACCTTATTTCCTTCATTTTGTATGTGGGCTCAAACATGCCATAGCATATGTGTGGAAGTCAGAGGACCGCTCTTGGAATTTTTTTTTCTCCTCACTATCTTGTGGTGTTTGTGGGTCAAACTCAAGCCCTTAGGCCTATATGCAAGTGTCTCTACCTATTGTGCCATCCTGCCAGCCTTCAGATCTCATCTCTCTATAACGACCTCATCTTCTTGCACATTGTTAAGGTGTTGTGACCGTAATAAATATACAGCATGTCTGACTTATAGAAAACACCTCCACGGGGCACCGGGGCTCCTCGGGGCATTAGTTACAAAGCAGGAGGTGGTTGTGCTTTGCTTTCTGCTAGTGTTATAAATGAGCAGAAACAACTCAAGGAGAAAGGGTTCTTTCACCTGACCAGTTATAGCCCATCAAAGGAAGTCAGAGCCAGGACTCAAGGCAGGAACCCGGAGACAGGAACTGAAGAAGAGACCCTGGGGTAGTGCTGTTTACTGGCTTGCTCGCCATGGCTTGCTTAGATATCTTTCTTAAACAACCCAAGACCCCTTGCCCAGTGTCACTGTGGTGTAAGAAAATAGACATTTTTAACGTGGAAAAGCACACATCTTAAGACACATAAAAGTGACCTCTGATAGCACTTTGGTAGCCCTTGGGTCTTAGTGTTATTTCCAGCCCTCGAGACAAGGACAAAGGGGTCCATGGCTGCTGCCCAGGCTGTAGGTGCACTTCATCCAGTGAAGAGCAGCTGCCTGGGCCGTGGACTTCAGGTACAGTTCATCCAGTCCTGGGAATTGCTCATAATTAAGGTCTTGAGAAATTGTTCTCAAGACGTGGAGGCCTCCTCCCAGGAGAGTCACAGCTTGGCCTGGTCACTTCTGGCCCTGGGCAGCTTTTCCTTCCATCTCAAGATGCCACACACATATATGTGTTTTGTGCACACAAGTGTATATTTGCAAGTATACTATGCATACCTATGTGCATACGGTTGCACAAGTGTATTTATATGTGCTGTGCATGTGTGGCTCTGTGTTCATGTGGTCCGTGTGCCTGTGTCTGTGTGTACACACGTCTTGGCATGTAACCTGTGCACATGAATTTCTCTGTGTGTATCTACATGCAAAAATATGCTGTAGACCTAGACACTCACAACTCAGGTATATGTGGGAGTCTGGGTGTAGCAGAAGGCTTGATGTGTAGGTTCAGCAAGCCACCAGGACTCTGGGTGTTCCCAGATGCTGGCCCCCTCTGCTGTCCACTCTCAACTTGCCCTGGCTCTTGTTTCTCTTCACACTCTGAACTCTTTCTGATCTGCTTGAGGCCTTCCTGCTCCTCTAGGAGTTGCTTATAACTTCAGGCCAGCCAACAGAGTCGTTTGCACTGCACCGCAGCTGTGTGCTCTCTGTACAGCGGTTCTCAACCTGTGGGTTGTGACCCCTGGGGGGGCATCCAACAACCTCTTCACAGGCGTTGCCTAAGACCATTGGGGAACACAGACATTTACATTACAATTTCTAACAGTAGGAAATTATAGTTATGGGGTAGCAATGAAATAATTGTATGTTTGGGTTCACTACAGCATGAGGAACTGCATTAAAGGGTTGCAGCATTAGGAAGTTTGAAAGTCATTGATCTATTCACTTAGAAGCCCCAGCCTCATACCTACACTAGCATTAAGGTCATGGGAAATCCCAGCCTTGAGCCAACACTACCCTGTTCCTTTAGAGCCTAGAGACCTTTGTCTCTCTCCTGGGGTGGAGAAGCCACTGAGTCTCAGCTGGAGGGGTTGTCATCTGAACCACTAATGCCCACCCAGAGCTGACCAGCACCAGGAAGCTTTTATCTACAGGCCAGGGCCTTGAAACACAGCCCTAAGTGGCTGCCACATGCTCCTTGCAAAGGTGCCTCAAAAGTGGGTTTCCCTGCCCTTCCCTGGCTGAGCCTGGGGCTGAGCCATGTCTCCAATCATCCCATTCAGCCG